>NW_010305671.1:51060-60239 GCF_000700745.2 Antrostomus carolinensis
AGGGTTATTAAGCACACAAAGACAGTACCCAGCTTCGGAAATCCCCGGAGCTGGAAACAGCTGGAGGCTGAGCCATGATTCAGGGGAACTACCAGATCTGCTTGCCCTGTTCTTACTCTTCCCCCAGCACCAGGCTGTGGCTCTCGTGGAGGAGAAAACACTGAGAAACACAGACCCTCAGGTCTGATGTGAAAATGCAGCTTTTATGGATGATAAACAGGGTTACAGAATCATTAACATTATTCCATCCAACTGTCAACTCCTCATCACCATGCCCACTACACCACGTTCCCGAGTGCTACATCCACACGTTTCTTCAACACCTCCAGGGATGGTGACTCCACCGCTTCCCTGGGCAGCCTGCTCCAGAGAGGATCTGAACGCCCAGATCAAGTTTATTTTATGGCATGCTTTCAGACTCTCTGAAGAACGAGGCAAGCCATTGATTAACAGGGTATTTACAGTTTCAAGACTACTGCTACCACTGAAGTGCTTCTAAAAACACCAGTTAACAAAACAGAAAGAGGAACGAGAACCAAGAAGAGAGTTTTGTAAATTTCTGGCCACATCAGAGGTTGTCATCTCCAGACAGACAAACTCCTGTTGTAGAGTTATGAGAGGATAGGGAGCAAACAGCAGCTCCCAGTTAACCCTGTCACACACTCACATACTAACCTTTTCCTCAAGGGGAAGATCCTTTCTCCCTCCTCCTCTGCAAACACCACCTGTGCTCTCCTGGATGGCTCTGCTCTGCCTCGGATGGCTTCTCTTATTTGGTTTCTGATGTTTTACAACAGGTGTCCAACACTGAACATTATTTATAGAGGATCCTACATCAGACTTTTGTTGCAGTATTTGTCCAATTCTTAAGACCAAATTCAGGTTTTCCAGCTGCTACTCTGTTTTGGAATGTTAATGTCCAAATATCATTAACTGTTTTCCTTGAACAGTGACTCATGTGGACCCCAGCAACTTCTGCCACTGCAAGCTGCCTCACATCCACCTGCAAGTGATTTCTCATGTCAGAGGGTGCAGCTGTAGGTTCTCAGCAACTCCATAACCACCCACCACAAGTTTTACATCACTCAGAAGGCACTGCTTAGTTGCTAGGAGTTTATTATTTTTATTCCACTATTGGCATTAACTTAAAAAGCTCTTCTATACCAAACTGTAAACAGAGTCTTTAGAAACTATCCAATTCTCAGTGTAAAAAAAATGTCTGTTTATGTCTAAGCTCTGAAGAAAAAGAGCTAAAATGCAGCAGAACGTGTCTATTACCTACTACTGTGCAGGATTTTATCCAAGTGCTTTGAATTTTTACTCAACTACATCAGCTGACTCCCCTCTGAGAATTTTCAAAGATCCATTAACACTTGCTAACCTCAAACCATGACTACAGCCTTTGTTTTATTTAACGTACACTTACACATTCTATACCCACTCACATGCACATATATATATATACATGCATATATATATATATACACACACACTGACATATTTTTTTAAATTAAAAATGCTTGGGGAAAATACTAATTGCACGGCTTTAATATTTAGAAGACAAAACTTCTTTCCTTCCCTATCTTTTTTATGACCTTTCTGGTTAATATAATTACTGCTACAGTAGATCATAATTTGTTCTCATGGCTACAAATTAACGAGACAAATTGCTATGACATGACAGTCTGAGCAAAACAAGAGCAGACAATGAGGCAGCCCAGCTTTCATCAGCTTCTTTAGCTAAAAGGCTCCAAGTACACAAAGGAAATAAAAATTACTCCCTCTACCTTTGCATTCCCACCTACGAACCACAGACACCACAACCACAGCTGGTTATAAACGCTACAGAGCAGGTTTGCAGGCATTTTAAAATAGAAGCACTATGTGTCAGCCCTTTCTCTCCTTCCCCCTACCCAAGTAAATCTGGAGAGCAGATTTTGTGAGAGGGTAAACAGCTTGCTTCTGTCACAGCTCATTAAAAGCTTTCTGTTCCTAATCTGGGGTATACATTGGGGGCCATATTTTGTTACCTCAGCTTGCTCACTTTTAATAGATTAAAAGTTTGAGGGGATGATAATGTTTTAATTTATTATTTCATGCCATTATAAAGTACTAGGGAAGCCAATATTTTATAAAACCAGAGATATTAACTACCTGCCACTGATACTTTATGAAGGAAAAAACCCTCCCCTGTCCAGTACAGCTAAGAGAGATGAGACTGAGTTCACCCTCAACTGTGTCAATGGAAACCTTTCCACCATTAACACCTGGATCTAACACAACCTCCCTTCCAGGTCATCTGGCCCCGAGTCTTGAATCACAGCCAGTGACAACACAACCTTTAGAGAGAAAGGAACACACATGAAGCACTCTGACACAAGACAAATGTGCATTTTTAAGTGGCACTTAAAGACTGAAGAGTGAAATTTCTGCAGTATAGAAATGCGCTTAAAGGTGGGCACAAACTTCCAAGGATGAGTTTGGACACCCCCAATATTTGGTGGTGTTTGAAACCCTGATAAAGTTACCTACTTTGGCCACATCTTCAACCTCTGCCTGGGCCAGAAACAGCACTGGAACATGGACAGAGAAAAGCAGAGGCAGCAATATTCTGCATTTACATTTGATATAAGATGGTTACTACCTACCTTCCAGCTTTTACTCACAGCCAACTAGGAGGAAAATAATATAATTATTCTTATTGAACACTTGAACGTGACAGGACTGTAGTGTCCCAGTAATACACTGGGCAGAAGATACAGCATTGCCTCCTAGAAGGTTTGTCCAGTAGAAGAGGAGACCAGTTGGAGACAAGAACAGCATAATGTCATTGAACTGCAGTTTCCAAAAGACACCAGGGATTATTATCCTGGCTCAATTCACAAGGTTTTCAGTGGTACAGGTATGTAAACATCTGTAATGCTGCTGGATAAGCTTCATGACACAAGCTCAGGACTGGTCATCAAGGCAGCTCTCTGCTGTTGTTTAAACATAAAGGAAACACCGAACACCAAAAAGCTACTGGTATCCAATTTATTCCTTAAATAAATAAAGCATCTGGAGAAAGTTTAGTTTCCCCACTCTTATTTCAACCCTTAACCCAAAGCCTCATCCAAAGCTGCTTATTTACAAACTTTTTTAAATAACAGCAACAGCCCCTGACACACACTAACGTACATGAAAGGATTTGCGACCAATAATTATCTGAAACACTTCAACAAGGAGCAGAGCTTTAAAAGCAGCTCTGCAAAGTGGCCAGACCTATGTTTTCATCTCTCCTGGCACAATAAGGAAACTGCAAAAAATCTGCATGAGAACAAAGCGTTTTCTCAACATATGTTTATAAACAGAATGTAAGAAATTTGTCTGGCTGATAAGAACCACCCATTCTCTCACTGGAAAAACATTATGCCCTTTTGACTGCCATGCTTGTAGTGTAATAAAATAAATAAGGTTTTGGCAGAAAGGATAAAACAGATTTTTAAAAAACCCAAAAACAAACCAGCAGACAAACTGTTGCTTTTTGCAGTCAATGCTCCACATGTCAAGTTTTACTTTATGGCTGGAAACTGAGCTACAGAAAGGCTTAGGACCATTTTAGACACTTCCTCAGGATTTATGCTTTGGGCTCTTGCTTAAATAAAGCAAATTCACTTTGGGAGATCTTAACTTATATGAAGTGGCTTCTTCATTTTATTTTTATATCCAGGGAAAAAGAAAAGAAGAAAAAACAAATCAGAAGGGAATGAGCCACAGAAGGGTCATACACAACCTGCTTCCTCAACAGCGACTGCTCCATGTAAGAGATGCTGCTTCCCACCCCCATTTTCTTCCCAGCTACTCAACTGAAAGCTGATCTCAAGCGTGGCTGCACAACATCTGAAAACAGCTCATATCCACTTCCAGGGCACCATTCAGCCCTTGGCCAACACACCCAGCTACCCTCTCCTTCTGGTGCCAGTCTAGGTTCAAACCTGGTGCTGGGCACCCGAATTATCCTGTGTGCATTTACAGCCCATTACCTTCACTTTCTGATCGAGCAGTCCCTCTTCAGTTGTATTTAGCTTAGTGACTAATTGCTCCAGCATCTAAAACTATCAATATAAAAATCAATAGCAAGAGGGAAATACTTTTGAGACTTCATGGAGACTGTGGAATTTCTCACATTTTGTAGTCGTGGTTCCCAAGAAAATCAAAAGAAAATAACTGTAACTTCTCCATGCCCATTTGGTTATGAAGAAAATGCTTTTTTCCTTGCGTCTTGTAACACAGGCCAGATCATAATGGATTAACCACAAAGAAAATGAACCTCTTGCATTCCTCCCAAGAAACACAAGGTGGCAAAAAGCAGTGCAAACTCAGCACACACCATTTCCTTCCTGTTTTTGAGGAACAGTCTCAAGTCAAAGGGCAATTTAATCATTATGCCCATTTCAGCTTTCACGTTCCCTGAAGCTCCCAAAAAAGCACCATTTAAGTGAAATGCTGTTTTTCTCAGATGCAGATACCTGTTCCTTATAAAATTCAAACAAGCAGATAATAGTCACACCCTAGATATACCGAGGCACAATTTAGAGATAAGTATTTTGTACCATTTTTAAGCACAGCACAAAAAAATCAATATTAAGCTACGACAAAGCAACTGGAAGGAAAGGGGAGTACAGCCAAAACTACAACTTTTCACAGATCACAGGATGGTTTTGGGCTGGAAGGGACTTTCAAAGATCATCCACATCCAACCCCAACACCCCTGCCACAGGCAGAGACACCGTGTGCTGTGTTTGTGCCTACCAGCATTTCAGACAGACCTGAGGAGGTGCATTTTAACTTGTCCTGTACACTAAGCAAACAAAGAAGAAATCCTCAAGTGCTGGGTTTTTTAATCCACTTTTTAAGGAGGAAAAAAATAATAAAATAAAGATAAGGTGCAGACATTAAGATGCTTCTGTCAGTTCTAAAACTTTCATTGCTGACTGTAGAAATCTTCGTACAAGCAAATGGACTTGCAGTGTTTCTCACTAACACAACAATGGAGTTATCTAAAGGAAAATACCAGCAATAGAGTGTCTGACACCCTCAAATAGCTAAGGACTCGGAATCGGCTTGGATTAGAGGTCACCTCAGGCTCAGAAATATTTAGGAAGAAGATAAATTGTTCACACATGTGGGAAAAACAATATTCCTTCCCTCAGACAACGTATTTACTTGTATACCACTGTTACTTGATAGAGTACCAGTCCTGGTAACCATGGGGTGTAAAACAACAACCATCACTACTTTTTGAAGCAAAGAGGAAAAGTAGACTTGTATTTGTTACTGAACACCTACAAATCAAACCTTCCAACGTATGCAAACTGCAGAAGTGTTCCACTACAGAATAAAGTTAATCCAGGCGATTCTCCAGGTGAAACCAGGCTGTACAGCACGGCCAGTTCTCAACTTTCCAAAACCAAGCGGAGGATCCAATTCTGTGCTCATTTCAGTAAACCAAATATTTACCAATGCTTTAAGCCTAGTTGTCAGGACTAACCAATGAGTCAGTTTTAAACTAACCTGGCATTATGCAGCTCCTTTACAACTCTTCTAAGTCAGGAAAATGTAGAATAGAAAACAAAATTACATCCCCTCTTTGCTCCAGTCCCAAAACCTGACTCCTCTTTGGTACTTGAATTTAGCATGCGGAATTACCCTCTCAGCTCCACAGAAACTGAATCTAACAAGCATGGCATTTTTCCCCCCAGAATTACACTATGTTACTTACAGTTCTTAGCACTGACTACTGTTGTATTCACCTAATAGTCTTTACTATTCTTGGCATTAAACAGAAAAGCCAATTGCCAAATACCTCAATACTTCAGTGACTCTTACAAGCACCAAACGACCCTTTAGAAGTTTCCTGGCACAAATACCAACAGCATACTGTCAAGCTACACAATTTGCCAGATGTTTAAAAACAAACAAACAAGAGGACACAGCAAGCACAGCTGTAACTTGTGTCTTTAGGAATCCAGGACAGATCCTTCAGCAGACAAATTCCACTGACAGGGACTCTGCACTACCGCTGACCCATCACAATTCTATCCATATCCTGCAGCAGCACGCTGCACAGAGGATTTCCCTTCACTGCCACATCTCAATTGCTCATATTTTAATACCATATTTTCCAGTGAGATTGTAAAAAGAGATTATATAGGAGATTATAATATGAGTGTGGAGTAGAAATCATCATGGCTAAATAAGCTTAGAATGTAGAAGTTGCACACTATCATATATACTGCACCAGTTCATAAAGGAATATATACATGCAAAAAAGAAGCCTAACAAGGTAAAAAAAAAATATATATAGGGCAGGGGCAATAGGGAGAGTTTTAATGTCAAGAGAGTAAATAATGTCTTTTATATTTATCATGTAAGTCATTCAGCAGGGACACTCCTACTGCCTAGCTGTGGAGCTGGAAAAATGAAAACCAATAAAGAGAAGCCTTGTTGAGGAATTCACCTGCTCTCCAGTGTCACTGCTCAGCTCTGTCAACATTATTTCTGTATTTAAAAAAAATACATCTATAAACCAGTTTAGAAAAAGATAAAGCTTTTTTTTCCACTCTTATTTTTCCTGGTCACCAGAAGAAACACTTCCCCTGCCTCCCCAGCTAGAATTCTATTTTCAAGGGAGCACATGGCTTTTGCTTCACTTTGAAGTCGGAGAGCGGACACCACAAGTTCTCCTTGGCATCCTGAGCTTCGTATCTGCCCACAGAGTGGACAGAAAGCCCCTCCACTGAGATCTGCTGTCCTGCTGACCACTTTTACAGCAGTACATTTTTTCCTGGTCTCATAGTAGCCCTGTTGCATTCCAATGCACTTGTGTAAGCCTACTAATGAGGAAGAGGAGATGTGTGGATCCCAGCTTTTTCCAAAAAATATGGTACTAGAAATAAGATGTACTTTACTCAGAGAAGCCCAAAAAATAGCTTCTCATATCCCTGAATAATTTAAAAGTCCAGTGTTCCTCCGTTCTTTGTTTGGGTGTATATCAGATACTAAACTGCATCACTTGGAAAGAATAACTGTTTTAATTGGATTGCAAAGAGATTCTTTTATCACACCCAAATTTAAGACACAACAAATGTCTCCCAGTTGGGAGATCTGGCAGATTTCACCATTTCGCTACTATTCACAGAGGTTTTTCATTCTCTGATGTTGAAAAACCATCAGGATTATCATTAAGAGGTTCCAGGAAGATTCTCTTGTCAAGTTGAATTTTGAGCACCACACCAGTTGATTTAGTTTTCAAAGTAAATCACTGCATCTCCCAGCATTTTATCAGGTCCTGTAGCAATTGCCCTCGTTCAGGATCATAGAGAAAAAAAAATGTGGCTGTTAACAGCCAAGCCAGAGACAAGAAACCAAAAAAAAGGGTGATGCCTGTTCTGCTGCCCAGCTCCACAGAAAGCTGGGGAGAGCATGTGCCAGCAACCCAGGAAGCATCTTTTTCCAAAGCCAGGACAGCATTTCCCTGCTGCACAGCACAACCCTCCTCACCTTGTGACCCACCAACAGCAAATAAACACATTTTATTTTGTGATATCAATGATATCTACGCACACAGGTCTGATGGCTGCGTCCTTAGTGTCTTGAAAAAGCAGCAGAGAACACCTACCTCATTTCAGGCAGGACAAAGGCTCAGTTGAGCACTGGGGAAATCTGTGTGAACACGTATTTCATATTTCCACTGGCACCTCTACCATCATACAGGCTACAAACGTGTGATTTTAAAAGGCAAGGCAAAATTGTCAATAACAGTGACACTCTTAGAGGATGTCGACCTACTTTGGAGAATCCCTGACCTGAGCATGTTGTTTGGCATCCTACACAAACTGTTCAATCTCAGTATAATGTTTTAAGTCCTTTACTGAAAGCTCAAACTTGTGCACATGGCTTGATATGGGGGGAAAAAAAGAGGGAAAAAAATTAAGAAGTTAATCTATGCCTCAAGAACCGCTGTGGCAGGTCGCTTGACATGGTGATGCAGTTTATAGAACAACGCCTGCTTTACTAAAATGACCCCTGAAAACTTTCAAAGGCATAACATAAAATTGGATTATTATTGCCATAAAAGTTAAAGGAACTTTCTATTTCTCAGCAGCACAGTCCCTGCCAGCTCCTGACAGAAAGCAAATAGTTAGAAGGAAGAAATAACGCAGTGCAGATGACCCTTCAGGCAGACAGGACACGACATGTTTCCAAGAGGAAGCTTCTAGTTTCAGAGACCCGATAGCATGTCAGATGTAATCAGCTAAATTGCCTGAAACAAATCACTCTAATTTAATCTTTTGATATCATTATGTCTGTTTCCCCACAATGTATCCTAATGCAGCCCAGGAGACAGAAGCCTATACGGGACAAATCCGTATTCATTTTACACTTACTGAATACATGAGGTATTCAGCAGGCATTGCAGCAGTTCTCCTATTTTTATTTGGTATATAAAACTGGTGCACAGGTACTTAATGCTGATTTTTACACAAGTTTTACCAGTTCCAAATAACCACTTAAGAAAAATCCCAGTAACACAGAAGTTGTGCACTCCTGTTATTATCCACGCAGTTGCATCTCTGCTGTACGATGAATTCTAAGCTGATCTCAGGGACTAAAGGGGAATCACTCCCCTGAAGCAGGATGCACGTCAGCCTACTGCAAGGATCAGCTCCTTCAAAGCCTGAAAAGGCCACAACTGGCAGCATTTCATTTTAATGCTAGCCAAATGATTTCTCTTTTAAAAGCCTAAAACAACGTTGTGACATTCTCTGGAGACATAAAAGCACTTTTAGCTCCCACAAAGGCACTTATTCACCGATAACAAGCAGAACTCTGCCATTGCCACCTTCTACGTGTTGGTGCCTCTGTGCTTCTTTTCCAAAGGACCTCTGAGCTATTAAAAACACAGCAAGCTTCAGGAGAGGAAAAAGGTGATTTGTTTTCTTGTTTAGCTGCAACACATTCACACCCTGTCTTTCAAAATCCTTTTTGCTTAAAATGCAAATCAGAACAATCAAGTGCAATCAAACTTTTAGTTGGAAATTTTTTTAACACTGAAATATTCACAAACTCCAGTACACTCCATCAGCTTCAGGTGAGGCTTTGCTTCTCCACATTTCTATGTCAGTAAAATCCCAGTA
>NW_010305672.1:0-7568 GCF_000700745.2 Antrostomus carolinensis
CATTTTCTTATTAAAAACCATAACCAGCATATTTCCATACTGCTCTGTGAATGGCCAACAGCCATTTCTTGACCCTGTCATACCCACCTGCTCTCAGACAGACCTGTGATTGTTTGTCAGACCAGCCAACCCTACCTGTGTACCCAGCAGCACATCAGCCAAGGAAGCCCCCACTCACTAGGTAGAGGGAAGAGGCAACTTTTGACAGCGTCATTCCCCATGGGTGTTCATGTTGCTCTGTGATTGCCTGATAGCTATTTTTGACACTGTCATGCCCACAAGTTCTCAGACTGGTTCTCCCTCTGATGGGCTGTCCACTTCCTTTGGACCAAGAAGTGTTCAGATACAAAAAGAGGTACCATGTGGTGGTATCCACTATGGAATAAGGACAAGCACCTAGTGCAAGCAATATTCCTATGGATGGCCCACTTCCTGCAGAGCCAGAGGTGACCTCAGTCAACATCCAAGCAACCTTCTGGCTTCTGGCCCATCAGGTACTCAGGTAGCATGGAGCTCCCTTGCAGATACCCATGCCGTCTTCTTGTTCCCAGCTCACAGAAACATGTAGACAAGGAAGACTTCTGGAAGAGGCCACTCTGAATGTTTTTGAAGTGTCATTGAAAGGTCATGGCCAGGGAGGGGAAGGAGCGACTCATGTTGGAGCTCCATCATTGGTGCTCTCCATGCCACACACTTCACAGATGACTCAGAGTGGTCAAGACAGCTGGAACCAGCTGTTTTTGGCACAGCACAGCCCCTTAGCTCTTCGCACAGAGGCCACCTCGCAGCATACCCTCTCTTCTCCAATACCAACACCTATCCAAATATACTCCATACAGTATCCTTTGGGGATATCTGCTTGGACCTGTTCCTAGTTGAACCTACAAGTGGGCACAGATGCAAACAGGCTAGGCTGGAGAAAACCCCCAGATCGTCAGGTTGGTTTCATTGGTGTTTCCCAAAGTAACACCAGCCTTATCTTCTTTCCCACCTGCAGATTACTGGATTTCCAACCTTGGGGCTGGGAAGTTGGGATTGAGCTGCCTGATGGGAAGGGTGAAACAGCTGTGTCTCCAGGGCACCCACTGCCTTGTAGGGGGAGCTCTGTCTGCTGCTCCACACCCACCAGCCTGCCTTGCTGAGGGGCACTTTTGGAGTGCTGGCTCTTAAGAAAGCAAAGAGAATGACCATGGAACTGGTAAAGGCAGAGAGAAGGGGCTAAAGGAACAGTAGGGCCATGGCCGTGGGTGCCCAGAGAGTTAGAGAAGTGCAGGTTAAAACTTGCTGGGTGAGGCAGCGGCTGTCAGGACGCGAAAAAAGCAATTAGCAGAGGATTGTTTTGATCCATTGACCTCTGGGTTACGGGCTCGGCACACTTCTGCTGCACCACTCTGCTCCCCAGAGCACCTCAGCTGGCACCTCTCACAGCCCCAACTGATGCTTCTGGTACTGGCAACAGTCATTCATCTTTCCCTTCCTCCTTGCCCGGGCAGGAAAATTGTCCATCTGGAACCCTCACTAGCAGTGGGCCTGGGGTGGGAAGTCCAAGGGACTTGCTTTGCCTTTCTCCTTACATCTCCTGCCCATAACCCTTGGTGCAGACTTTCTCTTTGGGCACCCAATCTGGCTCTGCAGGAGCTGAAGGAAAGTCCAGAGTGAGGAGGCAGCCTTGTTGCTTTGCCAAGCAGAGAAGAGCTGCTCTCCAATGACCTCATGAGGGCTGCAGCCCTGCCCAGAAATCCAGCTGGGGCTCTGGGCCTCACAGCCTGATGTAAAAAGCAATTCTTTACCAGATAAGTAGGGAGACAAGAATGCTTAGTATAGAATTACCACAGGAAATAATTCTCCTATTTTAGCTATGTGCCTAACAGCTTTACTGTCTTCCTGGGCATCAAGTACAGTGTGAAGGTGAGTCTCACAGCTCAAGTGTGGTCAATTGCAGGCAGCACAAAAGGAGACTGCACCTCGTAGTTGGCAGGATTCGAACCTGCGCGGGGAAACCCCAATGGATTTCTAGTCCATCGCCTTCACCACTCGGCCACAACTACCTGACAACTGCAGGGTAATACTAAAATAATACTAATATTAAAATAGTAGTGATGATTATAACAGGAAGTTCAGGGCAAAGGCTTCACTCTAAGCCCTGCATTTGAGACCTCCACTGAGCATGACAAGGACCTGGTGCCAGGCTTCCAGAGGCCTTAAGAGGAGTAAGCCCAAGAGATATGGCTGCAACTCCCAGCACCTTGTCCTCAGCTGGACATCTGGGATATCCTTCCACAGGGAGATGACTTCCCCCCCAGCTGGTCTCAGCTGCTTTCAATAATGGGAGGGCCTACATTACACCAAGCTTGCTGGCATCAGATGGGATTCACTTTTTTCAAAGGGGGAAGAGAGTCTGCTCATGAGCTAACAGGGGTCATTGACAGAGCTTTAAACTAGACTTGAAGGGGAAAGGGGATAATATCAGACTTGCCCATGACAAGCTGTGGGATGACATGCCAAATTTAGAGAAATGGGATGCTAGCAAGGGCTCTCAGCCTGTTGCTCTGAGATGTGCTGGGTACACTGTCTTACAGAGATGAACCAGGGGCTCCTGAGGTAACAGGGAAGCACCGGTGATATACCTCAAAGGAAATACAGGATGTTCCTCTACAAAGGTGACGTGGTCAACAGCCCAGCTGAAATGTCTCTACACCAATGCACGCAGCATAGGCAACAAACCGAATGAGATGGAAGCCACTGTGCTGCTAGAAAGCTATAACTTAGTTCCCATTACTGAAAGTTGGTGGGATGAATCCTGTGACTGGAGTGCAGCTATTGATGGCTACACGCTGTTCAGAAGGGACAGGCGAGGAAGGAAGGGCAGAGGCATTGTCCTCTACATCAAGAAATGGATAGAGTGTGAAGAGCTGTGTCTGAAGAATAGCCATGAGCAACTTGAAAGCTTATGGGTGAGAATTAGAGAACGAGGCAACGAAGGGAACCTTGTAGTTGGTGTCTACTACAGGCTGCCTGATTAAGGGGAGCCTATTAACAAAGCCTTCTTACTCCAGCTACAGGAGGTGTCATGCTCGCAGGCTATTGTCCTGCTGGCGGACTTCCACCACCTCAACTTGTATAAGTCACGTGGTGGGCTGTAGGCAATCCAGGAGACTCTTGGAGTGTATTGAGTATATATGAGTATAACTTCTTAAGCAAGGTGATAGACAGTCCTACCAGAGGGAATGAGATATTGGACCTGATGGCCACCAACACAAGTAAGCTGATCGGTGACATCAAGTTAGGAGGCAGCCTGGACTGCAGTGGTCATGCACTGGTAGAGTCCTGAGAGAAATGGGTCAGGCAAAGAGTAAAGTCAGGACCCTGAATCTGAGGAAAGCAAATTTCCAGCTGTTCAAGGAGTTGGTCAATAGGACCCCCTGGGAAACTGCCCTCAAGGACAAGGGAGCAGAACAAAGCTGACAGATCTTGAAGGATGCTTTCCATAGAGCACAAGAGCTCTTGATCCCAAGGTGCAAGAAATCAGGCAAGAAAGACAAGAGATTGGCATGTTTGAGTCAAGACCTGTTGGTCAAACTAAAAGGCAAGAAGGAAATGTACAGGCAGTGGCAGCAGGGACAGGTATCCTGGGAAGAGTATAGGGACACTGCCTTGTTGTGTAGAGAAGGCCAAGGTGCAGATGGAGCCGAAGTTGGCAAGGGGTGCTATGAATAATAAGGGCTTCTACAAGTATTTCAGCAAGAAAAAAAAAGGCAAAGAAAGCATACCTGCGCGCCCCACCTCCCCACCCCCAATAAGTAAGACTGCAAAACTGGTAACAATGGAGGAGGAGAAGGCTGAGGTACTCCACAACTTTTTTGTCTCAGTCTTCAATGGTAACCTCTCTTCCCACATCTATTGAGTGGACGGACTGTGGGGCAGGGACTGGGGGAGCAAAGTCCCTCCCACTGTAAAAGAACATCAGGTTCATAACCACCTGGGGAAACTGGATATACATGTCTACGGGACCTGACAGGATGCATCCCAGGGCCCTGAGGGAACTGTCTGGTCCATGATTTTTGAAAAGTCATAGCAGTCAGGTGAAGATCCTGGTGACTGGAAAAAGGGAAATGTTGCACCCGCTTTTAAAAAGGGTAGAAAGGAGGACCTTGGGAACTACCACCCTGTCAGCCTCACCTCTGTGCCTAGGAAGGTCATGGAACAGATCCTCCTAGAAGCTATGCTAAGGCACATGGATGACAGGAAGGTGATTTGGGACAGCCAGCATGGCTTCACCAAGGGCAAGTCCTGCCTCACCAGCCTAATGGCCTTCTGTGATGGAGTGACTACATCAGTGGACAAGGGAAGAGCTACAGATATAATCTATCTGGAATTCTGTAAGTCCTTTGACTCAGTGACCCACAATATCCTACCCTCTAAATTAGATATGAATTTGATGGGTGGACTGTTCGATGAATGAGGAATTTATTGGATGGTCACATCCAAAGGTATATGGGAAGTTTAGTCTTCTTGAAGCAGCAAGTCATCCCATAGGACTTCCAGAGGTCCCTTGTAACCTTCATTATTTTGGGGTAGACTGAGTTTCATGGGATTTGATCAGCCACTGAAAGGCAATGCTTTGGAAGGCAACTGCAGTATGAGATTGCATAGAAGCACTAGTGGTTTCAGGAATGGTGCCAAAAGGTCTGGAAAGCACCTAAAGGAAAGCACCACTTTGGGAGGAATGAGGCTATGAGCTGTGGTATCCCTGGCATGGCTAAGGCTGAGGCACTGTGTCCACTGAAGTTAACAACACGATGACTCATGTTTGCCTGGAGCTCAGGGATTTTCCCAGCTCTTCCACACCATGATGACTCCCAGGTGCTCTGGGAGACTGATCCAACATCCCTTTGTAGTCTGAAATACATGGAATGGCCCACTCCAAGCCTGACCCAAGAAAAATTGTTGTGAGCTTTTGGCTTCTGGCCCTGTGTCTCTTCAAAAGCAAACAATCCAAGTCTTTCATCATCCTATGTCTTGATTTGCTTGTTTTGAAGAGGTTCTCCAGTTCCCAAGCTGAGCCCAGAGCCCTGATTGGAAGAATCAGGGAGGGCCTGGTCAAGTTGTCAAAGGACATAGCTATGAAAATCCCATGGAGAAGTCACTTGAAAGAGACCTGCTGGACCCTGTTGTCTGCTCTTCGTTACTCTGAATCTGCTTTTGTTCCTTGGGCTCGTGAGCAGACAAAAACAAGCTGTGGCAGAACCTGATGAGCATAAGTAAGGTCCCTGTTGCTGTCATGACAGGGTGACTCCACAATGGACTTTTTTGCCATTGAGCTTTGCAACATTTCTGGAGAGGTGCGTCTCTTCTGTATGGGATTCTGCAATGTTGACATTCTGCCTGAACTTCCCCATAGTTTCCTGTGTATCTGCTACGACTTATTGGAGAAATGTGTCTTAGGGTTAGAAAATGAAAACACTGGAGTTAAAACTCAAGGTGTCACTCATAGCTGAATTTCACTGTGACTGGTGGCCATATTCATCATGAAGAGGGCAATGTGACAAAGGCAATCCATATGACAGAAACTCAGTTAAATTCTTCCTCTACACTAGATTGAGAGCTCCTAGTTAATTTGCCTTATGAATCTGGGACACAGACAAATCATTTTTAAGTTAGGAAGCATCATGTTCACCAGGCCCTGATCCTGATAGGGGACTTCATCCACTCAGACATCAGCTGGCAAAGCAGCACAGCAAACTGTAAGCAGTGCAGGAAATTACTGGAGTGCATTGACAACAACTTCCTAGTACAAATGAGGGGGAACCCAACCAGAGGAGAGGCACTGTTGGACCTGCTGTTTACTAGTGTGTAAGAATTTATATGAGAGGTCAAGATTGGAGGTAGCCTGGGATGCAGCTATCATGCCTGGTGGAATTCTCAATACTGAGGGGTACAGGACACGTAAAAAGTCGAGTCAGAACCCTGAAACTCGGAAAGGCACACTTTTGGCTTTTTAGGGCACTAGTGCATGGGATTCCTTGGGAAACTGCCCTCAGAGATAAAGAAGCGAATGAGAGCTGGGAGGTATTGAAAGACTTTTTTTTTAGGGCATAAGAGCTCTCAATCTCAACATGCAAGAAGTCAGGCAGGGGAGGCAGGAGGACATTTTTGGCAAAGTCAAGGTAGCTTAGCCAAACTAAAACACAAAACCAAAATACTTAGGCAGTGAAGGCAGGGATACACCCTGGGGAGAGTACAGGGGTATGACCCACAAGTGCAAAGAGGGGATCAGGAAAGCCAACGCACAGCTGGAACTGAATTTGGCTAGGGACATGAAAAATAACAGGAAGGATTTCTTCAGGTACATAGGATAGCAAAGGAAGATGAAAGAAACTGTACTCCCCCAATGAGCAAAATTGAAGACCTGGCTACAGCCAACACGGAGAAGACAGAGGTATTCAACAACTTTTTTCTTCAATCTTCATGGGCAAGTGCTCTAGCCATGCCACCCAATTCACAGAATCCATAGTCAGGGAGTGGGAGAATGAAGTACCACCCACCATAGGAGAAGATCAGATTCGAGACCATCTAGGGAACCTGAATGTGTGAACCATCAAGTCCATGGACCTGATGAGATGCATCCAAAGGCAGATGAAGTTGCTAAGCTGCTATCTATCACATTTGAAAAGTTGTGGCAACTGGTGAAATTCCCAGTGACTGGAAAAGGGGAAACATGAGCTTCATTTTTAACATGGGAAAAAAGAAGACCTGGGGAATGGCAAGTCAGTCATGGAACAGGTCATCCTGGAAACTATGCTAAAGCACATGGAAAGCAGAGAGGTGACTGACAACAGCCAACATGGCTTCACTAACGACACGTCAGACCTGACAAATGGACCTGCTATGACAGGGTTACAACATTAGTGGATAAGGAAAGAGTTACTGTCATCTGCTTGAGTAAAGCATTTAATACTGTCCTGCACAACATCCTTGTCTCTAAAATGAAGAGACATGGATTTGATGGGGGGATCACCTGGTGGATAAAGAATTGACTGAATGGTCACACTCAAATAGATGCAGTCAAGAGTTCAATGTCTGGGTAGAGACTAGAGATGTCGCTCAGGGGTCCATATTAGGACCATTATTATCTAACATCCTTGTTAGGGATATGGCCAGTGGGATTGAGTGCATGTTCAGAAAGTCTGTGGATGACACCAATCTGAGTGGTATGGTTGACACTCTAGAGGGAAGGGATGCCATCCAGAGGAACCTTGACAGACTAGGGAGTTGGCCCCGTTCAAACCTCATAAAGTTCAACAAGGAGAAGTGCAAGGTCCTCCACCTGGGTCAGGGCAACCCCAAACAAGGGTAAAGGCTAGGCCACGAATGGATTGAGAGCAGTCCTATGAAGAAGGACTTGGGGATATTGGTGGATGAAAACTGAATATGAGCCAGCAATGCGTGCTTGCAGCCCAGAAAGCCAACCATATGCTGGGCTGCATCAAAAGCAGTGTGGCTAGCATGTTGAGGCAGTTGACTGTCCCCTTCTGGTTATGCTGGTTATGGTTTTTAATAAGAAAATG
>NW_010305673.1:0-38523 GCF_000700745.2 Antrostomus carolinensis
GGCCTCCCCAGGGCGTTCCAGCCCCCGCCCCGTTAGAACGGGTGTGAGGAAACGGTGCCCCGGGGCGGCCCGGCTCCTCCCGGCCCTGCCCGCGCAGGAGCAGACCCCTAACGACAAAACTTAATCAATCAGTACTTTGTCAGCTGTCAAAGGTAAAACTCCGGCTGTTGCTGCAGTGCTGAAAACTTCGCTTCCAGCAGTTAAACATGAAAATATGCAGAAGTAGAAGCAGACGCCACTGGGGTTTGCTGTCAGTAAGGCAAAACTACCAGTTTTACAATATTTTGCAAGGTCTTTTTGCTTGATGTGCCTTGTTAATGCAATCGCACTTCGAATATTAATTGCAATTATATCTATTTTACACTGCTAGCATTCCCAGCTCTTCAATAAAACATCGGAGAGCAAAGGTCCTGCCCAGAATGTTTAAAACATAAAGGATTAGTCACCGTTCTTACCTGGGGACAGCGGGGTTCGGCCAGTCCCCAAACTGGTTGCTGGAAAACACCCAACCCGCTCTGCTCCCTGTCCCCGCTGTGAACACCTCTGCCCAGTGACAAACCCTCACCATCCAGCCCTGCAGACCCGACCACGGGCAACCTGCCAGCGCACCTCTTCTCACAGCCCAAATCCTTCTGGGGTGTTTGTTATTCCCAGCCCAAGAAGCCTTCGCTTGCTGTAGTGCATTTTAACTTCCCAAAGGTGTCTGTGTAGCTCTGGATTAAACAGCTGAAATACAAAGTATTTCAGTACGAGTATTTATCTCTGTTTCGCTGGTCACAAGGCTGCAGGGCAGGCCATTTTTTCCCATTCTGAGTGCCTACGTTGATCCTCCCTGACCCCCGCTATGCACCCAAATACACTGAAAGGTTTCTGGTGCTTCCAGCGAGCCGAGTGTTGCACTTGTGAGACAGAGCCAGGCATCTTCCCAGTCCCTGACTTCCATCCTTGATTCATTATATCAAATACCTTCCAACTCCTCCTCTTCAAGGTGAATTATATCCTTGGTGAACTCTGCTGGCTGATATACTGCTAATCAAAATTGCTATCGTGCATTCTGGGTTTAGGGTATTTGTTAATAACTTTGCTCAGTGAGAGGCACAGTTCAAAGCCAAGCAATATCTGGAGGGTTAGACTTCTGGATTCCTGAGCCATGTATGAGATGAACTGAAATTAATTAACTTCAGCAATCGGGAAAAGACCACATGGTTAAAGAATACAAGAATAGAATACATTTTAGCAGACTTAATGCTGATAAACTCTAACAGGATTTAATGGTCCAGGCATCTGGAAGAAGACTACTCGCAGCATGAAACTCATTTCAGGAGATTAACATCAGATCAATATTAAGAAGTGTTCCTCAATGAAGAATGAGTTAGAAATAATTTCTTTCAAGGAAGATGGGAAGATTTTGGACACTGCATTGGTTTTATGACTACATACATATGTAATGTTCATCTAGAGTAAATTTCCAAAGAAGTTTGGGAAACTGCTGACAACCCAAGCTGTTAAAATCTTCCACAATATTGGTCCTAGAAAATGTTGCAATGCTGTCACAGATTGTGAGGACAGGTCAGTTGGCTTTTCAGAGCTGTGACTGGCTCCAGGTTTTCTTCCCCCTCTGCCCTCATTGATCAGTCCCTCTCCAGGCAGCCTGTCCTTATTGCAGAACAGAGGCCTTTACCTTGGAGCTTCACATGCTCCCATCCCATTCTGACTCCTTACTCAAGGGTCTGGGTCCTGCCTCGGGACCACCCCCTTTCTGGAGCTGGCAGGACCCCTCTTGTCCCTGTGAGAGCTGCGGGGGTCTACACCCACAACTCCCTAGGAAGGAGAAGGAAAGCTGCCAGGTAGAGAGAAGGTTCAGTTACAGATCCAGAGCGAGATGGAGGGCCTTGCCCAAACTAAATGGGTATCTGCAGCTACCCAGGGCCAGATTTCAACTACAAACCCAGAGCAATCAATCTACAGCTGGTGAACCTTTGTGGGTGAGGTTGTTGAGAGCATGAGAATGTCTGGACTTTATGATGCAGGAGACTGATGCTTTTTTTGTCAGAATGTTTTTACAGGGAAGAGTGAATTTGTACACCCAAGTACAGAAGACTCCACTTGCCAAAGTTAACATTCTACAGCTAAATTTTGCAAAAGGCATTCCTTTTGAAATGGCTATTATGCTTTTGCAGGTTTTGATATTCCGTGATGAACTTCTTAATGCTGCAAGTGGGAGTGGGTCATATAGCTTTTATTTTTAATTATTGCCATTTAGAAACAAATTCAAGTAAATTGGTCCCAACTCTCTCCTGTAGATGTGAACAAAGATGCATGTAAATGCAGTAGTTTACTATATTAATTGCACCAAGCTAATGTATCTACATTAGATGTAACACTGATTTAAATATATTAGTATAAAAATCATACTTTTAACCAGTGCAGTTAAATTAATGCAAAGACTGTATTTAGATCAGCCCTCATGAAATCTTTCCTTGCCCCTGCTCCTCCAGCAAGAGGAGCTTTAGATCATGGTTTGTTTAAAGTCCTATTACAAAGGTGTACAGTTTGGAAGTGATGTAATTCTTTTGCTACAGTACTGTTAATCTATGTTTGGTTTCTTAAAAAGCTAAAGCAACAATACTGAGGCCTTAACCAATCGAACCTTGGATTGCCACAAGGTGGCACTGAAGGCCCATGAGGACCTGCACATGTCCATGAAGCCTGGCATAACCGCACTGTCTCCCGAGATTGGTAATCCTGCTACCACAACCTAGTGATACCAGAGCACAAGGGTACAAGCAGAGATTAGCCCCACATGCCCTATTTGTAGCACACAACAAATATTATTTAGATATAAAACATGCAACCATCTGTCGTGTTACCAGGAAGCAATGTCTGACATGTAGTCACCTCTCTTGACATCCTGGGAGAGAAAAGACACAAGAGCTACACGAATAATTTAGCCATAATGGTCATGTCACTTGTAGTTTCATCTTTTGCAATTTACAGTAAATACAGGAACTACAAAGAAAATACTACACTACAGTAACATTTGTTTAGTTACATCATGGACAATAACAAAATTTAGTCACAACCATCGTATCTACAACACAGGCAATATCCTCTCTCTAAACATTATTCTTAGATGTAAAATCTAAAATAATAATTTTTTTTTCAAGAGTCAAGATTTCTTCTAACAGACTTAAAGGTTTTAGCACTAGTGTCTACAATTGGCTTTATTTCTAGGCATGTAACAAGCTTCCAGATAAAAGGATGGCATCAAAGAGTATTAAAAACATAAGCTTTCAGTTTCAAAACAGGAGGCAAAAACTACACAGTACACAGTACAATTGACACTTTATTCCTTCGTGATGGGGATATACAGTATTGAAACTGCAAGAGTCACAAAAAAAAAACCAAAACAAAAACAAAGTGCAAACCTCTATTAGAACAGATCATGGAATGTATTGATGGTTTTGGCACAAAAAGGGGGGAACTATCTACTGCAACAAGATTTTAAGTTTAATGAAATGTAACACTTCTATGTTCAGTAGTCATATCTGTGCACTGCAGAACAATACAATGTAAAACAGTGACTAACACGATTCACATGCAACTCTATACAAGTTACATCATACGTCCAGTTAAAACTTTTCTGAAAATACATGAGGTCCAGTAATACTTTGTTCACAACTACTTAACAAATACCATTCTTTAAACAGTCTTATCTTTTCAGCTTCCTTATTGATAAAAGCAAAAATAGAGATTCTTAAATAGTAAATTATTTTGGCCAAATGGTTCCATGTGAATGTTGATGTTTTCTATCGAAGTAATTTGTCTCTGACTTCAATGATATAATGTATATTCAATGATATAACATATAAGAAGCTGAATGAAATAATTTTTTTCCCCCATATTTCATTCCCCAACTTGTTGTGAGCAAACAGCATTCTGTGCACTGACTTTTTGTTTTTAAAACTGAACATAGTGTTGCCTGTGAGCTCTGTACCTATCACATGGAAATCACACAAAAAAAATCAGAGCAGAGCTTCATACAGTGGCATCTATTTAAGACTGAAAAGGAGTACGTTAGCATGGAAAAGACAAAACTGCAGAAATAGAAGAATTCAAGTTTATCTTATCAGGTACAGTATGCATTCACATTTTCATTGCAGAGAGAGACATTGTATTCACATTCTGGTGAAGAAAGAAACCCACATATCACAGCTCTCCCTAAACTCTTAGCAAAGATAACATCCATGAAAGATCTATAATGCACATTGTAGCTCTTTCATTTGAACTGAGCTAAACTGATTGCTCAAAGGAAAAAAACCTTTGATGAGTAATTCAAGCCCCATTGCCGAGCTATTAACCACAAGAACTTCTGCACTGGCCTCCTGTGTCATATAGCCTGAGAGCTGTTATCAAGTGGTTTATGTGGGCAGCTATTAGTGTTCAGTGTCTCATCTCCTTTTTTGGTTTGGGATTTTCTTTTATTATTTATATTAATCAAGGATGATTATTTATATCAGGCATCTGAGAAATGTTCTGGTGACAAGACGTACAGGATGCCCATTAGATGCATATGTCTCATAGCAGAAATGTCCTCACAACTGAATTCTTCGTTTGGGCAACAGAAAAAAATAGGAAAGAGCAAGAACAAGAAGCGTTCAGCATGATTTCAGTTCTTAGTACCGTACTGCAAATGCACAAACTGAAGTGCTCTTAATGTTTTGGCATTGTAATGCCAGAATAAAGAATAACACTAAAAGCATAGAGGTGAGGGCAATCCCACTAACCAGCTTAGGGAACTTCTGGCATCAGGCCAAGATGTAGTTTAGAGCATCTAAGTTAGGAGGCTATGATACCTACTGAAACCAACAGAGGCAAAGCAGGTGTGATTCAGAGCACCTAAATTCTGTGCCTAAAGTTAGACAGTTTGAATACAACTTGAAATCATCACCTGGGGGAATTCAGGTCCCTCAGCCACTCCCTTGCTCTTTCTGTACACCAAAATGCAGCCTTGAAGGCAGGCAAATCTAAATCGCAACAGGTGAAAGACCAACCTCTCTGTCAACGGAGATGTTTCTCAGCTCTGAGATTCCAACTGAGATCTCCCTTGGGGAGCCCGGGGAATTAATTGTCACCTATTCTATTGCTTTCAGGGACACAAGATACCAACAGTGTCCACCACAAATGTTTCTCTTTCTGGAGTAACCCTAAGGAAGAGGACTCACCCTTGTCACTCTCTGGATCTACAGCTCCTGTTGACAGTCATCCTTCCAGCTCAAAGGAAGCTGCTCAGAGCCAAAAGCAGACCTCTCAGTTTCTCCTCCCTCCTGGCATCTACTCAAGGAGGGAGGCAGTTTAGGATAGTCCACTGTGGGTTGGGATACTTTGGAGTAAACAACAAAGAGGGAGTAGTACAGAAAAAGAAGACCCAAGAAGGACTGAGGCAACAGAAGACAAAATCATTTGGGGTTAAAAGATAAAAGTGCTCATCGTGTCATAAACTAGAAACGAGAGTCTGAGGAAGAGAGAAACAGGTGAAATGTGAGAAAGGCTTGAAGAAAAAAAAAAAACAAAACAAACCCAAAACCAGAAAGTTTGAGAGAGAAATCCCACAGTCTAACACTGTCCCAGCGTAGCTGGATGCTCTGGCTCCCCAGCGAGAGTGGAGAAGAAGGGCTGAAGGACATGGATAAGGGCCAGGCCCCAGGAGGTGCACAGACAGGTCAGGGGGATTCTGTTCTGGCTTTGTATGACAGTTCCCACAGCTGCACAGATTATTAACAGAGTACAGTTTGCTTCTAGAAGGTCATAGTTAAACACTGCAGGGTCACTTTTTAGCACAAAATCTTTGTTTAATGTGAAGGCATTTTAAAATGCAAAATACTTTATCAGGTATTTAAAAAGCACCAAGGGAAAGCAGAAAGATTTCCCACTGCAATGTTTACATCCTTAGAGCCTGATCACCTGGGTCAGGCTTAAATGATGCTACATAGGAATGGAGGAGAGCAAGGGGAAGCAATAGGAGAACCCTTTGGGACAGCACACAGCCATGAAAACAGCACTTGCTGTTTGGCTGACTAAATACTTCCTTTGGAACATGCTCTCTTTTCATATACATTATACGTGCTTGTCGTTGCTCTCTCCCTCATGATACCTCGTGTCATCACAACATACAGTGTGCCCACAAAGCATCAGATGTATTCTGGTAGCTGCCAGGAGGCTTCCTCCTCATTAGCCACTAAGATGAAGTGAGATACAGGCTGAGGAGCACCTACAGATATGAGTATTTGTGTTTCCTCCCTTATGACTGCACAAAAAAGCATGCAGGTTTCCAAAGGATATCCAAGTGTGCGCTCAGTTAATACTGTCTGCTTTCCTGCAGAGCACATTGCCTGAGCTGCTTCCTACTGTACCTTACCAACACACCACAAGTGGCTCAGGAAAGGTGGAGGAGACGTCTAGGAAGTTGATAACATGTTCAGACTATTCGTCAGTCTCTGGAGAGTTCCCACTACTGCCTCTGTTTGGGAATTTCTCCATCCTTAGTTTACAAGTGATTTAACAAGAAGCATGCGAATACAATGGGATATGCTTCACTTTACTGTGGTGAAAAAAAGCATGACTCAGTGGGTAAACATGTTGTGGAATTTGCTACAAAAATTGTATTTGTTTTAACTGAATACCACAGTAAATAGTCATGCAATTGAAAAAATAAGATGGTTATTTTTCCAAGGAAAACTGGCCCAAGGGCAGATAAAAGGACAAATGCCAATCTTTCAGGAAAAAATAGCTTCCCTTATTCATGACCATAATCCAGGAATAGCTGTCCTTCAACTCCTTCTATCACTCTTTTCTTTTGAATTTTGCTAGTAATTGGCATCCAAAAGAGGAGAAAACAGAAAGGAGAGACAAATAAGAAAGTAAGCAAAGATAATTAACCCCCCCAAATTTTAGATTCCTTTTGTAGGTTTAACTTTTCCAAAAGCATTTGTGTCTTTTGTTTTTGTGGTCTGGGTGCTCCTTGGGATCTGGTCTTTTTAAGAACTCCTCTTCCATTCTCACCTAATTGAAAGTCAGGGGATAAAGCAGCAAACTGGGACCTGAACTTGCGGGACATATCTTGTGTGGCTGCACTATATCTCTTTTTCTGTCATTCAAGATTCCCAGGCAGACACTGCCCTTGAATGCTCCCATCGGAAGAAGCTTTTTCTGAAGTTGCGACCTGGCGCCTGAAACTGATTCCAGCCACAACTCTGCCCAGCAGCAGCAACGTGATACGGCCGAGACAGCGCGCTCAGCCCATCGCCCACTGCTCCAGCTACTGCATGGAAAGCTTCGCTGCCACACAAGATACCAAGTTCGTGAGCCCACTGAGTTTTCTTCAGTCCCCCTCCTGATACCTTGCATCACCAAAAGTAAAGAGAACTGAGAAAGGAGAAAAGATGCAGAGTAAGAAGCAAGAGAAAAAATACAGGAGAAAGGAACAGTGTAAAGACAACAGACATGCTTGAAGTGTTGAGAATTAGTTGGTTTTCATAAAATTTTCACATAGCTGTGTTAAATCACTAAAGCTAGGGGTTAGCCATTAAAATTGTCTTCTGCTAGCCCATGGACTAACATACTTCAGAGTTATGTGCCCCCCAACAAACTGTACATCCACCTTAAATACCATCGGCAAGGACATAATAAAAATACACAAAGCAAAAAATCTGTAAACAAGGGTTAGTAGCACAGTGGTACAGTAGATTGTCAATAAAAACAATAAAAGTGTGGATACAGACTCGTCTACCTTGTGTGTAACATTATTGCCAGCTACAAGGGAGGGACTCTGTAAACTCATAATTCTGAAGATTTGTTAATAAGCACAGAGCAACAGGTGAGTGCCCCGTCTACTTTCTCCAGTTCTGTGTTGGCTATTGGGATCAGCATGTGGTCCTTCAGTTTTTCAAAAACCTGTTTAGGAAAGAAAACGGAACAGAAATCATTACATTTTATACCTGTTTTCCATTTAAGTGTTTACAGAAGGAATGGGCATGGATTTATCAGCAGGTACTAAGCCGTCTCAGCGTTTGTAATCTACACTAACGTTTGCAGTGTACGTGGCCCTCTGGCTACGGGATCCACACACATCAATTCTGCAGGGAGGGGGACTGTTGCTATTTCCAATTATGCAGAAGCAGCACCAGGGGCAGAAGAAACAAAGTAATTAAATCAGCAGTGGAGATGAGAACAGAGCCCAGGCCTCCCACCTTTCACCATCTGATATTTCCATGACAGGATACAACAGCCCATTCTGGAAAGCACCCGATTTCCATTCCCAGGGAGCGAGGCTGGGATGCCGGGCACCCCCCTGGCACCCCCAGTGCAGCTCTCACCTTCGCGCTCTCCGGGTACTCCTCGGGGGCTCGGTGCAGCAGGACGTGGCCTTTGCTGGGAATGTTTAAGTAGATGCAGTTCGCTGCGGCATCATCCGGTACTGTCAGCTTGTCATAGCGGTGGTCACTCATCTGTTGCATGGTCTGCCAGGAGACACAAAGCAACACACAGCTATTAGACCAAACACATTAGCAGCCCCAAACAAATGGGAGAACAGAGCCTTCAGAAAATAGCTAACTGTGATTGCCAAGTCAGCCGAGAGCTGTTTTGCTATGCAGCAAGTAAGGAGATCTCTTTTCATTTCTGCCCTTCAAGGCAGAATCTACCAACCTAAAAGAAGTAAGCAGTAGAGAACTTTTGTAAAATGGCTACTGTAAACAGCAGGATTAAGCAGGGCACTCAGTAAGCATCATCCATGAGGTCTTTTCCTTAAGGAACGTGCACTGAGTATGCAAAACTCCTGCTTGCATTGATGGGAACTATAGGTGTTCAGCACCTTCGAAAAAAAGCAGCCATCATTCAATATTTATAAAATGAGAATGAATTAGCACAAACAGAACAGAAACAGTTCCCAGCCTGGATAACAGCCCAATCTTAATTCTTTTCAAGGACCTCCTTTCTGCTGTCCAAGCAGTTACTCTTTCACTAAGCACCTGTGCTGGGGAGCAAGAAGGCACGTCTGTGCTAATCCTCGTTCCCAAGGGGACAACACAATAACCTCCTCAGAACAGTAGAGCTGGTGGGTTTCAGAGGTTTGGTTTATAAATATAAGGCTCATACACAAATCTGGATCCTGGCTGGAATTTCAGAGACAGAGACTTTCATCACACAAAAAGCCTGAGATCCCATGGTTTGGAATCAGGTTCAACTTTTTAATACAGATGAGAAAAGCCTGGAGATAACACGCCTGACTCCCCATTGTACCGTTCCAGCTTTACATCAGCTTCACCCTGACAGAGACCGAGACTAACGTGGAAGTGAACAAAGCTCAAAGTAAAAACCTTTGGTCCTACTGAAAGCCTAAGCAAATGGAAGTGTTTCAGTTTCTCTCCTAGCTCCCTGTTCTCACATGGATTGCAAAGATGCAAACACAAAGAAAAGGCTTTTTTTCAGCTTAAAAATACTGACACATTATCTTAATAAACTGATATTCTGTTAACAAAATTTTTTTACTAAATTCCCTTCTCAGGGAAATCCCACAGATTTACATCGCATAGCAGAGAACAGACTTTGTTCTAAGCACAGTTAAGTTTATTGTTAAATTATTTGCAAGGGCATTCATTTGTACTAGTCATTAAAAATACTATATAGAACTGAATTATAACAAGGATCTACAACATATTGGGAAGCAACAAAGCAACTCATGCTCGCACACACCTACAGTAAGTAATTCCTTTATAGGTCTGGATACGCTTTTCATGTCACAGCCTTAGTCATTCACATCCCATAGAGGACGTGAAACTCACAACCAAGAATGCCATGCATTCTTCAGGAAGTGTTATCAGATTGTCATTTCTTGTTTCTTCTGAAGTTATGAAAGTCTCCTGAGTTCCCAAGGTCACATCTACCTCCATAAAAGGTGAATGTGTTTTTCTGGGGAAAAATCCCTGCACCTTTACTTCACTGGATGCATTTTTATTACTGTGCTTACTTATTTGTATTACTGTATTATTGTGTGCATGGTTGACTCCTATTTATAATTTTGTTTCCATTACATTGCCAAGATGCATTTTACTACACTTTCCTTGATCTTGCAGACATCTAGCAGCAGGTGACATGCTTGCACCCAGTGCAACTCTTCTTCCTGGTAACCAGAGCCAGCAGACTCATACTCTACCCCCAGCTTCTCTTTTCTTCCCTACATAGGCTTTTTAACTCTGGATTAAGGAAACATGTTTATTAAACCTGCACTGAAATATGTGTATTAGTGGAGAAAAAGATGGATTTTGCTCAGCACCCGACCGCTTTACTTTCTCCAGTTCTTCTTGGAAACAGAATCCCAATATTGTAGGTTTTCTGTAGGAACAGCTTATTCATAAGAATAATCATACATTGTGAATCATTGTGAAACATTTCTGTATGAAGTTACAAATAAATTCTTAAGCTGAAGGACACACACACATCTCCCATTCAATCGTTTCTGCATTCAATCTCACTTCAAAATGCTGAAGTGAGAACAGCAGCAGTAAGCAGAAATGAAGAACAAGTGGCAGGACTCTGGCTGTGCTGGCACAAGGCACGAACCAGCTTCAGGAAGCCTGGGAGATGATGGTGAGGGCATAGTAGGAGGATTGTTTTCAAGATTAAAAACCACAGAAATAGTGGCTGAATTAATTCAGAAACAAATGAGAAAAAAATAAGTGGGGAAGCGAGATGAAACCACACCATAGTTTGAGCACGCAGATGCAACAGTAGGAATGGGATCTCAGATAGCTTGAACACCACCACAAGAAAGCATTTATTAGGAACTGGAGGTTTGACAATACAAGATAACTCTCCTCCTTGCCTCTTAAGAGGGAAATCATATTTGCAAGCTTTCATCACTGTTACAACTATGCCTGCATGTTGAAGTAAAGTTTCAAAAACCCCAGGCAGTAGCACCCCAAACCTGCCCCACAGGGAGGCTTTGGATACAGCAGAAATGCACCAACATGACACAATCAGGTTATTTTAGACCCATGGGGTTTTCCGTATTTCTATTATGTAAAGTCATTGAGCACATGTGCCTGGCCAGATAGGACTCCAGGGCAGAGAAAGAGATAAAAGCAAGGTCCTTTGATTGTATTTTCTATCAGATACATACAAAATATATGTTGTTTGGTTTGGGGTTTTTTTGAAATGACAAGTTTACAAAGACCATAGCGCTCACACAATGCGTTTGCGGAGGGCTGGCTTTCTGCCCACAAACGTTGTACGACCAGCTACGTTAAGAGCCAGGCATTTCCCACACGCCTAGTTTTTCTGAGAATTTTCTTCAGCCTGAAGAGGGTAATGTTCACTGTGCATTCTCTCAGCCCTTAGTCATGCTTTCCTTATGTTAAGTCACTCACATAGCCTAAAATGCCTTTTCTATATTTTTTTTTACAGTGTGTCCTCAGACAACTGAGGTAATGGATAAGCTAAATAATCCTAAATATGAAGTAGCATTATGCATAAAGGAAAAATGTGTATGTGTTCAGGGTCTGTTATCACTGACAGAGTTAAGATGACTGCACACACTTCTAAAACAGGCCAAACCTGGTTACAAGTTTCCCCCAGGAAGGCCCCAGTCTGAGCCCTGTGGGCATCTGGGACCCACTCACATCTGGATTGCTATGGGACAGACAGTGACCAAACCTACCGCATCTGTAATCCACCTTTGTATGTCCAACACCCCACAAGCAAAACCAAACATCCACTGAATGCTCCTCTTGCTAACATGGCAAGGAACACCACACTTGGAAACGTCTGTGTCATGCTGACAGAGAAGCAGAAGTGCAGATTTTCAGGGTCTGATTTTTGTTTTGATTAGCCCCTGCTCCTCTAGCCCCCAACATTTAGAAGTAAAAACAAACCTAAGTACAAGTCAAATGCATGTAACCCTTCACCCACGGATCGTTCCCTCATCAGATTTCAGCTACCTTCTAAATCCTTCAAGTCTCAGCATTCACAAAAGAAAACTATTTACTTGAAACTATTCAAGATTTTTTTTTCCATCCCATCCCATCCCATCTCTCCAAGCACATTAAAGTTTGGCCTGTTTTACAATGATGATTAACATTTGCCCTGGAGTACAGAGCAAACTGGAAGATTATAATCCAAGAGATTGAAAACTGAGAGAAAAGATTAAGCTACATAAAGACTTTGCCTGCAACAATGAAAATTAAGTCTTTTGTGGTGCAAGGCAACTAACACTGATGAGAAGAGTAACTCAGGAATATGCAGTCACATCTCCCCAGGTTGTCTGGGAGTCTGGAAAACAGCGTGCTTTTCTGCTTAGAGGAAGGACCCCTTATCTGGGAAAAACAGCAGGTTTATGCCCTTACACCCTGAAGGCAAAAGCTAAGGACTGGCACCTGGCCGGTACATTGCCATCTGGAGGGAGGACTGAGAGAAAAAGGTAAATTATTGCTTACTACCTGGAAAATACTGCTGATTGCCAAACCTGACATTTTTTAATGCTTCCAGAACCTGGAAGTGCTTCTTTTTTAGTGCTGCATGATGTGGGTCCCCAGCCCCATGTCAGAGGTGATGACATCCCACTTCTGGATCTTAAGACAAGGACTGGAGGTGACCGAGATTCAGTGTGTGGTTCCCAGAAACCTCAATTTGCCAGCTGTCATACAGAGTGACATCACCTACAGCACTGCCCCAGCAGTCTGTCCAGTTGGCTTTGGAACCCGTAGCAAGGTGATTTCAGAGTTCAGATGCATACTGTGTGTGGAAGCATTTCTTTCCCTTTCTTCTTTGAACTTTCCCCTTATCTTAAAAGCTCCCCTGGTTCTTGCACAGGAAGAGACAGTGAACAATTGATCCCCAGTAGCCTTTTCCACATCACTGCTGATTTTATAGGCATCTATCAGCTCATTTTAGATGTCTCTTTTTTAATTTATAGTCATAGCTTGCTTAGTTTGTCTCCTTAGGCAAGCTGTTCCAGTATCTGTCCATCCTTATAGCACTCTTCTGAATCATTCCAGTTCTACTCCACATTTTTTGCAACAAAGGGATTACACATGCAAAGTGCACACAACAGCCAACACGCAGATACACCACAGCTTTAATCAGTGGCATAATGATTCTATGATTTGGTTTTCAGCTGAGCTGGCAATTTCAACAAGCCCATGATCTTATTTCCATGGTAATGATCAATCAAATCACATTATTTCATATGTATGTTGACATTGTCATTCTCCCTTATCTTACACTGGATTTCATTCATTGTTTTATTGCTCTGTCTCTACCTATTAAGTTCCTTCCTTGCTTCTTCATATTTGGAGAAGCAACTCGCACTTCAGAGAGAGAAAGCAAGAGCCTTAGGGTTCAACACAAGAAAACGCAGGACAGAGTGGGGCTGGAGAGCTATGCCACAGTGCTACGTGCCTGGGTGCCAGGACTCAGCCTGTCAGTCACACAATAGCTTTTCTGAGTTTCCTTGAAATGCAGCAGTGCCAACAGTGACCATGAACAGTTGGCCAGAGTGACCAGAGGAGACAGGAGAACAGAGCTGGAAGAGCCAGCAATCTTGCTTGAATGTCAAGATCTATCAGGAGTGACACCCATGACAGGCAAGAGACAACAATGGGGTAGACTCAGTAGGAAGTGGACGAGGCAGACGCTTTCAGCAGCATGAATCACAGCAGAATGATCTAAGGTTTCTTGTAAGGTATTGAAAAGTCTGCTAGAGATACAGGATAGGAACAACCAGACCCTATGGATGCAAATGCAGTATCCCACAGATCCCACAACAGAACAACTGCACTCTAGATCTATTCCAAACCAGCAATGCCCCAGTCTGCCGTGTTCAATATGCCAAATTTCTCAGCCCACACACAGCCACAGCGTTACTTTAATTTCTGCCTACCACCCATGCTCTCAGCAGCTGGGCTTTGGGCTTTTCCTCCCTGCAGTACCCTCTCAGTCATGTTTTCCAGAAGGCAGAGCTCCTGAAGCAACCCCTCCCACCCCACTGCTTGGGTTTTCCTGGCACCGGACCCCTTTTACATCACCGCAGATGTGACGGGTACCACGTGCCATTCACAGGCACACCTGTGCTGCTCTGCCCCTCTGAACCACCTCGTGTCACCTGCCTGCCAGCTCTGCCCGAGGACCACTGCAAAAGGAAACCACTGTCTGAGGAGGGGAAAAGGAAGGAGCTTACGTTTGTTGTTGTCAAGAAGGTGAGAGGATGAACATCCTGTCTTTTGGAACAGGAACCCAGGGAGAAAACAGTCAAAGAAAAAAAAGCAGCAAAGGAATAGAAACATGAGTCCCCATTTACGCAAGTCAAATGACATCTTCTCTTTCAGCCTCTGACCCAGCTCCTGTGGCTGACAGCCTTACCGGTAACAACAAGTATGTACTGAAAGGGATGTGTTCATCACCCTTTAAAAAAAAAAAAAAATATATATATATAGACTAATATAACAGTCTCTATTCTATAAATACATACTTTTGAGTCTGTATCTTCCAAAAAACTAGATTCTCCTGCATATATGCAAACGGAACAGCACTGACACTCAGTTAAGCACAGTACATTTACTACAACATCTAACTTTAATTAAAAGAAAAACACAACTGGTTGCCTTTTAAAAGTAGCAGGTCATCTGGTACTCAGTTAAAACCTCTGTCCTCTGAGATGCTGTACACCCATAATTCATAAAGTAATGGAAAATCGGGAGCTGGAAGTATGCAATATCTTATAGCATCAAGCAAATATGAGCTAAAGGAAAGTGCACAGCATTTTATAAATTGAATAATCTTTGTATCTATAAGGTTGAGAGCAGATAAGTCTCATTTTTTAATTTTTATTTTTAGGGGCAAAATGTCAATTGTTTTCTGGCTTTCACTAAACTTCCTTTGTTGCTGCATTACAGAGAAGTCACTCATCTGCACTTTCTGCTAATTCCCTATCTGATGTCATTCTCCTTGGGTTATTAATATTAGTAATAATTTCCACAGCAACCCATTGTGATATCGTAAATAGAGGACCATGACTTCATGCAGGGAATAAGCAGAGGCACAAATGATGAACTCTTAAAAAAAGATAATGTCTTAATGCAAGCTCATGCATTACTAGAAAAGACAGACATTATACAGACAACAGGAAGAACAGTTTTAGATGAGCTGTTTCATGCTGCCCGGGGCTACAGGCTGCTTTCTAAGAACACTGGATAGATTAAGTTTCTCCTTAGGTCCATGCTCTGGAGGTGCTTCTGTGGCAGAGCTGGGAACCCCTAGCTTGTATGCAGGCAAGGTGTTCTCTCACACAGGGAAGCAGCACTTGGCTTGGTAAAGCTGGCACACTGCAGGGACTTCAGTTGTACAAGAACAATAAGAACAAAAGGCATTTAAGCACAGGAATGGGGGCAATTGCCAATGCTAGAACAAATCCTTGCACCCAAATCTTTAAAAGCACTGCTCTGATCATAGCTTTGGATACAGACTGAGGGCCTAGTTGCCCAAAAGAGGCTCCTTTCTATTTTATCCTTAAGAGGGGGTTTTGATAAGTCCCCTTTGACCTCCATCAAAACAGCACATGGGGCTGCATTTGCAATGCCACTCAGCCCTGACATTTGCCATAGCCACACTGCCTCTGTAATTAGCATCTCTTCCTCTGAAACAACCAGGTAAAATCCCAGATGTCTCACATTAAACCGGGAAGTACTCCATTATTCCAGATCTTGGAGGGAATTGCCCAGATACAGTGGCCACAGGGATTAAGCTCAGGTCATAAGAGAGGCTAAGAGAGCTGGGATTGTTCAGCCTGGAGAAGAGAAGGCTTTGGGGAGACCTTATTGTGGCCTTTCAATACTTACAGGGGGCTTACAAGAAAGATGAGAACAGACATTTTAGTAGGGCCTGTTGTGATAGGACAAGGGGTAATGGTTTTAAACTAAAGAGGGTAGATTTAGACTAGATATAAGGAGGAAATTTTATACAATGAGGGTGGTGAAACACTGGAACAGGCTGCCCAGAGAGGTGGTAGATGCCCCATCCCTGGAAACATTCAAGGTCAGGTTCCTGGAGCAGCCAGGTCAGTGGGAGGCTTTCTCTACTAGTTTCCTGCAGAGACCCTGGGGTCAGTTCTTTGGAGGGTGCCTGACATCAGAGCCTACCCAAAGGACAACCTTAATTTCCCAGCAGGTGATAGAACAACTTCATTAGCAGACACATGGTACAAATAAAACACACACTACTTTTGCAAGGGAATAGTTGAGATTGCCAAAACTGGGAACACACGTAACTCTCAGATCCTTTGGGATTGCTAACGGGTTATCCAAATGGCGACAGAGAATGGTTTGACTGCAGACAAAGCTTCTTAAACCAAGGACTGTGTCCACTATAATTTGCCATTGTCCAAGTCTTCACTCATCACAGAAAGCAGAGGGGATTTGTGCTCTGTATCAACACAAACTGCCAATGGACAGAAATATGGCTTTTCAGGATTTAGTACAGAGCAAGAGAGTACAGAAAGGAGCGTGTAACAGATCATGGTTCCTATTGTCATCTTGCCTGGTATTTGCCTTTGCTGCTGGAACCTGAGCTGCATTATGTCCTGGGCAACTTCCTGCTCATCTGCTATCCCAGCGAGACCCCAGGGCTGTGTTCCTTGTGGAAGAAGCAGTGCAGAGTGGTCACCCACAGCACTGCCCCATCACCTTTCTACACCGGGGCCAGCACCATCACAGCCTGAATTCGTCCTCATTCACGCTCACGGTAAAGGTCAGTGACTCCAACAGTGCAGGATCAGAGCCCAAAGGAAGACATGTTTGAAGGAAATCCTGCCTTCTCCGAGGGAACAGAAAAATAATCCCAGGCTTTACTAGCTCAACAGCCATGGCCAATATTCAGCTATGGAGTTATGTGTATGGAATTATGAATGGGTTTCACTACAAGAAGGGATTAAATGCATGCTAAAAACAGCAGAGGGAAGTTAAAGTTTCAGATGTGATAGCCACTACAGGTCGCAGTAGTTTCTGCAGTTCATTTGTCTGTCTCTTTCAACCCAGTTTCCTCAAGTGCCACTTTTCAGCTGCAGCCCAAATATTCCACACTTGCCAGAGCCTGAAAAGGATTTCATGGTTAAAATGTCACTTCTGATTTATTACCTGCTTCTAGCACGTACTCTATAATCCCAAACTCTGTGCACTCATTTCCTAGCTCACTTGCCACGCTTTACATTACACACACAGCACTAAACTCATGATCAATTGCACTCTGCCACACATGAGCACCAGATACAATTTCTTTTTCTATTTTTAAAGTACTGTAAGGATACACAAGTTGCATCAGTAAAAACAATCAGGAAGAAATTTCTCTTTCAAACAAGACTGTTAGTAGGAAGATAAACCCTATTTTAAATACAAAACGTTAGCATAGCATGGCATAACAGTTCACTTGTTGCCTCACAAGACACACTACAGAATGAAAACAACGCAACTACCAGAGACAGTTAAAGACAGCTTAATCATCTTGCTTGTATGATTGCATTTCCAGAGCGGACATGAAAAATGGCACCAACAAAGGAGAGGTTTAAAATAACAAGCTACCACAATAAAGGAGTGGCATGCTGGGCTGTGCCAGGCAGATGACTCAGTAGAAGCACAGGGGACCGTACTGCCACAGAGACTGCGATAGGTAACCAGAGGAGCAGCTGACAGCACTGCTCTGGCTCAGTCCATCTGGTGAAATCCACGGAGCCACTTTCAATTCTCAGTATCAGTGCCTCACAGAGATCCCATTGCAATCATGTTTCCACAAAACTGCGAGAAACTGATTACCAACTGAAACTTCTTTCCTTTGGAAGCAAGTGAACAAAGAAATCACTGAGGTCAAACATTATTCAAACATTAGAGGAAGCTGGGTATAAGCAGCACTTCCAACTCCACCATTTCCAAGACAGACGCTTTACCTACCTCATTTCCAGTAATTTATCTGGAGAGATTCAGATTCCTGAAGGAACAGTTGGAGGTTCCCCAGGATGAGAGTGGAACTGGATCTCATACACCGAGCAAGAAACACACTCTGGGTAACTTCCTATGTAGCTCTGACTGCGACACGGTTGTCTGATGTAACCTGTCGTCTCGCTGGGAGCACGAGAAGCGCACGTGCTACAGCACAAACCTGCTGCTCCAGGCCAGAGTCCCTAACCTCATCTGGCAGGGTGCGAGCAAATGTGATCATCACACACATGTAAATAGGCTGCTAAATCTCCAGTGCAAAGAAACACACTGAACACTGACATAGTTGATTTATTTTTTAAAAGATACCCACTAACAGTCAAAGACTGCTAGATTATTATTTTGTTAATTGTAATTTTATTTTAAAAATGTATCTGCTTTTTACTGTACCTTCATTAATGCTGGTATTTACTTGACAGCTAGTTACCACCAACATTTAATCAGCTTATCCAAAAAATATTTTTGGCTACAATAGCCAAATTGATGCACTGCAACATGATTAGCCGAGCTGTGCAAAAGGCTTTAATCAAACTGATGAGCTCTCAGATTAGTCCTGGCTCAAGTTCAAATCGCAGCTCTGAGCAACCAGTACTGTACTTGAATTTTGCTCATGTTTATAAACACTCTCTACAAGTGTAGGGCTGTCTGGGTATCTGCAAATTTCATCAGGCTGCTGTTCAAAATGCATTTCAAGTTTGAGCCTGAATATTTGGGATAGTGTGCATTTCACAGGGAAAGATGCAGGGCACTTTCCATCCCAGACTAAATCAATCTCACAGCATTGGGAACATCAGATCTTTACAACCAAACCCAGTTCTCATAAGTTTCTCAGGGCAGAAGACATGGGTGATAAGCTGGGAACGTGCTATCAGAGCTTCATGTAGTGATTTCTAACGAGAGTAACTTCAACTGCTTTTTCAAATGAAATGAGCAAACTTAAAGCCACTCCAAACTATGTGGGAAGCCAAGGAACCATCTTCTTGTTTAAGAGCTCCCCTAAGCTCACATGCAGCAATCAGGCTGCTATCCTATTCCCTTAATTGCTGCCAGGCTGCAAGTCTAAGCAAGCCAAGACTGTACTTTCCTGGCCTCTGTAATTCAACACACGTCCAGCAGGGGAGATTCTGAGATTTGAAATGTTGGTTTTGTCTTAGCTGGGGACAGGGACATTTTAAATCTTGAACTGTCACAAGATAAAAAACAGAAAAAACATCCACCAAATCTCTGCTGAGTTCTGAGAGTGAAAATGATGCTGCTGGGAAATGAAAGGCCATAGGATTACACCCATGAGGAAAATGCACAGGATGTGAAACACAAACGTGCAATGAAATATCACAGCATGGCAGTAAGGACAAGAAGTCTCTATGGCCTCCATTTTGCAAATACTCAAGGATGTCTTAAAGTAATAAATATCACTAGCTTACTAAAGCTGAGGAGGTGTATGAGATGTGCAGGATGGGTTCCTAAGCTCTTTAGGGGCCAGGGATGTCGATTTCAGAGTTACATACTATTTCTCTTGTAAATGTTTTGCCTGGCACAGATTCTGATCAGTAGTCTTGGGCACTGATAGCAGTGCTGCTCTTTAAAATAGTTCATGCTTTAGAATCAGGGCAAGAGATAAGCTGGGTTGCATAAGTTGCATTTAAATTGAGCAGATTTCAGAGAGCCTTCTCACTAGTTAAGCAGAGCTATCTCCACCCCTCCTCATCTGCAGTAAGGAACACACATCTGGCTTCCTCCATGCATCAGTGATCAAGCTGCATCAAGGAAGCTTCTGCAAAGCCAAAGAGCAAAGCCTTCACTTATGTTCTCATTTATTGGCAAAAGAATCAGTAAAATCATAAGCTGAAAACTTGGGATTTGCTGCCATCACTGAAAAGTAGATTTTGGTTTAACCTTTGAAGGCAAGTGCTGCTAAAAATGCCTAAGACACATAGCTGTAATACTTTTAAACATGCTCTGGCTTACCTGCACCTCAAACCAAGCCAGGCAGGATGCTAGGTCCTAATTATCAAGATGGACAAAATCCCTCAAGCTTCACTTCAGGTAAAGTCTCAGTGGCACTTTGCAGTTTTGGTGACCTAGTCAAAGTTTCTGCTGCAAAGTGTGAGTGCCTGCAGCTGTGCTACCATGCAGAAGCAGAGATGGTGATCTCTTGGGTGAGCCATCTCATTGCCTGTGTGCACAACTAGATCCATGGCCTCAGGTGTCTCTGTGCCCACATCTTCAAAAATGCTTAATTTGGTAGATTTGCTCTGAACACACCCAGCAGGCAGGAAAGCCACTGAGCCTAGTGCAAACCACAAGAGCAATAAACATCTTCTATTGAGGATGATGGTGTTAGTACAGCGTTGACCTGCTACACAACGGATTACTGGTTCGCAAGTCTGCCAGCAAAGAGAGACCCAGATTCATGAGGCCTCTTAGCCAGAGGGTTCAAACACGCACCTCCCACTTTAAAGGAAAATGTTCGGAGACTTAAATTATCAGCAAAGCTGGGGTGAGATTACTCTCCCATCTTTCTGCTGAAGCCACACTGTTATCAGACCCTCATGGGACAAGAGAGGAAAAAGTATGACCAGGAAGGAATTTGATTTTGCAGCCAGGTGATGGAGGAAGGAGGGATGGGGAGTCCTGGACTCTGGTCTCTGTGGCTGGAGTTACTTACTGATCTTATCAGAAAGTCTACGCTGCAAAATGTGTACACAGGTCATATTCACAAAACGGATCAGACCCTCCTCCCTCTTCCTTAATGCCAGAACTTTTACTTCCTCTCTGGCAATTTTTAAAGCTACATTTCCTTATGGCAACATCTGAAGTAAACACCTCCTACTGCTCTGATGATATCTCCTTCCTTCCTCCTATCACCAAATTATCACCTTTTTAGTCAACAAAGCTGTAAGTAATAACCTGTATAATCCATTTATTTCCTGAAGCAGCTAAAGCTAAATTAATAGCACTGTTCTCTTGCCTGATACATATGTTCTTTATGGTTTGCACGTACAGGAGACCCTGACATGTACTGATTTCCTCTTTCATTGATCTATATCTATTTTAAAATTCCAGCATCCTTGAGTAGAGATTAAATACAAACAAAAAAAAAAAATCCAAGTTTGATATTTAGATAATTTTCTTATGTGTTTTACCTTGAGGGCTTTCTGTGCAGCTTCACTTGATCCAATAGCAATCAAGTTTGGTCCAGCCATGCTGCAAAAGCTCTTCAGATGCAAAGAATCATGAACAGGGACTGTGGACACAGCATAATCCTGTGTGGGAGCAAAGAATGGTCACTATAAATATTTTTAAATTGTTCTAGTTCCATAATTACATTGAGACTTTCCATAATTAATTTTGGTCTCTGCAAATTAACAAGAGCAACATAAACAGTTGACATTGTGCCCTGAGTTAAGTATGACATACGTCTCTGGACCAGCTTGTCTTGTCTGATGCACTGGAATAAAATCTGGAACATATTTCAAATGTTACTATTGTTGCAACTATACAGAAATACATTAAAATGTATAATTAAACAGTACGTACATAAAACCTCTCCAGAGAGCAGCAATGAGAACACATTGCCAATACATGGAGAACACTAAGAACGTTTGAGTGTTGATATGCCCTGAAACAGTAACAGCTTCCCACTTTCCAAGTTACTTTTATGCAGTGATGTCACATTTCAGATCTAACTTCAGCATTTGCAGGATGCTCAAACCTTTCCAGTAACTTGTACTTTTTTCTTTTTTTTAAAAAAAGTCCTAAATAAAGTACTTGAGTATGACAAACATGTTGGCCAGTATAATTTTTAAATTGGTTCAGTGGATGACAGTTTGTATTTCCTGTGACACGAGTCAATCTACAAACCTTAAATGTATCAGCCAGAATTTCTGCACCACGTTGATTTGTCCGCCTGGAAAGACCCACAAAAAATTCTCTGCCTGGAATTAAAAAATAAAGGGCAAAACAATTACAGCTTTCTTTTTTTTTTAAGCCATCCAAAAGAACCACCTCATCAGCTCATTCATCAGAACATACACATTTTTAAAACAGGCCAGCTTTAGAGACATTCTGAAGCAATCTTTCATGGGTATCATTTTCTAGCTTTCTTTTCTCAAGTTGAATGGTAAAATTGAAAATTCAGCTTAGAATAATGCAACCTGCTATTGTGAGCTTGCAATTTAAAGCAATTATCTTTTTCCAGAAGACGCATTTCATCAGAAGTATAAATAACTTCCCCTTCTAAAGCTCTGCAACGGTCATTGAGTCAGGAAAGAAAACAGCTGGGCTGGATTAGTACAGCACTGATTGACCATCCATTTCCCCCTCCCTCTGAGATTTCCTCCGGTCTGGAAGGCAGTTCTGCAGCCACCAGCATCCTCCAGCTCCAGAGAAAAACAGTGCTGGATCTGCACTGCATTAGAAAGTCCTCCCTTCCTGGTCTGCCTCTTTTGAGACCCTTCTTTCCCTTGGTGAACTAAGGCAAGCAGCCAGTCTACTGTGATGCTGATCAAAATAAACAGGCTCATTCAGCACAGGGAGGGAGCAACCGTGTGCGCAGCCGACGTGAGAAAATGCCTAATGGGTTTAATGACATACAAACACAGTCAGTATCTTCATCTTTGAAGTCAACCATGAATTTAAGTTGCCTAGCACATGACATCTGGCAGGCAACTCCACCATTTTGTCCATAAACTAAAAATGCTTTTTTTTTTTTTTTTTGCATTTGATTTGTTGAACCAGTGACAATTATCTGCATCAAGCTTTTACAAGTCCTGAAAGTGAGTCTGGTGAATATAGCTACTTGTAATAAGAAATATAAAACTACTGCAGGCAGCTGACTACTGAAAACATTTTTCTTATTGGCACTTTACAAGCTAAAATAAAATTTGTATGCACAGTGCTGCTCTTTGTACTGCGTGTACTGCTACTTCATTTATTCAGGCATTAGGCAGGACTTCAAGGGTTGCACTGAAAATTCATCTCTCTGCTACCTTCATGACATTTAGTAAATAACTGATTTAACAAACTGCATGAACAATATTTTATTACGCAGATGACAAATAACGTGGTCTTTGAAGCAGCCAGAATATATAAACAGCGAATTCATTCCCACTATACCTGTAAATAAGACGTCTCCACCATCCAAGGTTGCATTTTCATCTACCATCTCTACTATATTGAGGTTAAGACTTTCCAGTACTTTTTTCATGGCTTCAACCTGTTTAAAAGAAAGTTGTTTAGAATATATTGTGTCATTGAAAAATAATAATAAAAAACCCCACTACTAGCAATACATATTGTTAATAAGAATTAAAGTCCTTTAACATGCCTTCAGCAGGGTGGCAGGGTCCTTTGTGTCCCTGCCCATCACAGTTCCTCAACTCTCTCCATAGGCCTTTGTGGTCTGGGGGAGATGGGGTGTCTAGTGGCAGCCATCAGGTTGGCACAGGAGCCATGCACCATCCAGAGGAGACAGATGAGGGGTCCAAAACACATGTTAAGTCTGGTCCCTCTGCACAGTAACATGCTCTCTTGCAAATCCTGTCCCTTGGATTTGAGCAGGAAAAGGGACAAGCAGCAGCGATGTTCTCTCCTTCCATGCTGCTCATACATAAGACATAGCTCTACCAGCCACAGAGGTGGCAGCTCTCCCCCAGGCTCCCCTTCAGTTGGGGGGGGATCCCCCAATCAATAAATGTTCATTTTCTTTGTAGTTTTGCAACTTTAGTTGCAAGTTCTCCGTGCCCTTTTGAGCTACCTTGCTACAGAATTATAAGACCTTTCACGTCTATACGTTGTGCAGCTGGCTGCTCACTGCAAAGAGCCAACAGGAGTGAAGAAGACAGCTTCAGTAGGTTTCCTCTTTCCCAGTAAGAGCTGTTGAGGATGCCTAGAGCAGAACCTGTTCCTATAGAGGCTCAAGTCATTGGCCATTCGTAACAGGGGCTAACACTTGCTATGTTCAAGCACCACTGTCTTGGTGCCTCGCAAGTTAAAAGCGGTGCCTTTGTGAAACCAACCACTCACCAAAAGCTTTTGACTGCAGCTTGCAGAATGTCGATATAAATGTGAGCCCATTCCCAGAAACCCGTGAACCTGTTCCCACACAGCAACACCTTCACGTTTGGTGAAACCTCCTCATTGTGGTTAACCAGAGGTGCCCAGCACACATTAATGAAAGCAGAAGATGCAGTGAAGACCTGTCAGACAGCTCTGATTTTTGTATGCCCCAGGAGTCATTTATCTATTTAATGCGATAAATTAAGCATTTCTAGAAGAAACACAGGAAGCTAAAGCAGGTGACACGGTACTTGTCCATACACCAACAGAAGCAATTCCAGCAGCCCTGTTCTTGGCCTCTGCCAAACTATACCTGTCAAGGCAGAGAAAGGAGATGTGAAGGCACTTAGTCCTTCACCCTTGCTGCAGCAGCCTCAGAGCAACAGCAGCATGTTTTGGCTGTCATACCTTCCTAAGGGTGGCATTTGCTTCAGGGAATAAGGGAGGGGGCAGATGTGATCCACCTCAGCCCCCTTTTTTTTCTCAATTTCCATGATTCAGCTACATGCCATTTGTGAGTCATCCCATCAACCTTGAAGCCCAGGCCTAGACAGCAAGAGCAGGTCTCCACTGGCTGCTAGGATAGCTGAGACAGGTCTATAACAAATACACTGGGAGCATCATCTTACCCGAGATGGTTCTGCTCTCTAGAGGTGCCTCTCTCTCTCTTGCACATTCTCACTCTCTAGTCACTTTACAGAAAAAGCCTTGGACAAGCACACTGCTAAAGTAGGTGCCTCAATTTGAAGCTGAACAGGACAAAAGCAGGTCTTGGAGAATGCTAATGGGTTACACTGCAACGCAGTACTGTACCCAGGAGCTTTCCAAGACCAAGGGACTCATCCTCCCCACGTGAAATCTCATCTAAGGCTTTGGCATGCAGACTAGAGCAAGCCTGCAGCGTGCCCCTTACAATTCTTAACACTTCTTTTTGCTACTGTCTTTCACTTGATGTTAAAATTACTTCAGGCTAAAACTTACTTAGCACTCAAGAGTCTCCAGGCTTAGTAGTAAGACTTCATCTTTCTTAGTCTTGTTGCTCTATCTCCAGTGACCTTTAAAATTAGGTTTTATAATGAGGACTGGATCCACGTGGAATTTTAAAAATAAATGGGAAACAGCCAACTTAATATTGGAAAAATGTCTGTTGTACAAACATAGCAACATTTTGCAACATCCATGTGCTTACAGAAGAATGATTTCTTTTGCCTGCGAAGCCCAGTGGTTTTTACTGTGCAGATGCTACGTGCTTAAGAGCCATCACACCGCAAAAAAGAAAGCAATTGCTTAATATGGAGCAATACAGCTGTGGCACTATATGAAGTTCCCAGTCCAAGAACACATAGACACACTGTTCTTTTGCCTGTGTGAAGCAGACAAGCAAACTCATGACTGGGCATAAGGACACCCTGACACACAAGTATACCAGCCACAGGCAGGTAGAATAAATGAATATACTCATCAGATGGGGTTATTTAAGGCAGAAGGCCAAACCGCAGAAAAAACCAGGATTACCTAGGTCACCTATCTCCAGCTAATCCACCCCCTCCAAAACCAGAATACTGAGAAAGCCCTTTCAGGAGACATGCTGCTGATCAGGTGCTCCCAGGGGGAGCTGCCTAGACTTGCAGAAGAAGCCAAGCCAGCAGCTGCCCCCACCAAGCACCCACTCTGCTCCTGTCCTCCTCCCTGACAGTGCATCCCCACCAGCCTGTAGCATCAGCAGAGCTGCAGATGTTATGGTGGCAGAGGACCCTCCTACCTGCTTTCTGCAGGGAGAGCTAAAACAAAAGCTTCTCTGGACCACAGAAGACCATCTGAGAGAGGTAACATGTAAAACCCAAGCAGCCTACAGAGAAGACATGAATGTGACTCCATGCATTGCCAGGCTGCCTGCAGACCCAACAGGGCCAGGAACCGTGCAATGAACACTGCAAGCGAGCTAGGTACGCTGGCTAGAGAACTTGTGTCTGTTAATGGTTTAATAAACTTAACGTTCAGAAGGAGGCATATTACTGAAGGGAAAACAAAAACAGCTATGTGAGGAAAGTTGAAGGAGTACAAAAGCCTGAAGATGGCTCTGCCTGGGAGAAGATGTGCCTGTGACCAGAGCAAACAACCACCAGTCAACAGTGGCACCCATGGGCCTCCTCCAGCAGGTGGGAAACCTACCTTCTACCCAAGCACTGCAACCACACAAAATGACTGCACCGTTCTGAGAAGCAACTCCAATGCAGCTGGCAAGAGGCCACAGATCTTCCTGGGAAGAGACAGGCAGGGAGGGAGGCTGCAGCACTTCACATCCATGGCCCAGAATGGCCAATTAATAACACTTGCACTAGAGTACCAATTAAGTAAAGTGCCTAGCTAATGAAAATAGTGGAAGGTAAATGCTGCCTTTGGATTTGTGATTTGAGTCACATGTATGTTTTAATCATCAGCTGCTAATTACCATTTAACCATCAGGCTATGTCAGAGATGCCTTGAATTGTTTCTTTAATTTACAGGAGTTGATGCAGCTGTAGCACAGACATTAAGGAAAGTTCAGAACTAAGTTGTCCAATTAAATTAGAAAACTAGTTCAATTTGCTTCATGATTGTTCCAGGCTTTAAAGATATTTGTAAGATGCTCAAGATGTTTTTCCCCAACGGTTGAGCTCATTTTAGCTTATGAAACCAGATTTAAATAAAATGACTGCCATATAAATAGCTGGATCTTTTTTCCATTATGGGTGTTAATGCATTCAAGTCTATAGTTCAATGTTTTGCAGGGTTTTTAAGCAAGCAGTAGAAATTCCTAGAGTTTTAATGGGAAAGTGCTGTTCACACATCTGGTGACATATGCTAGGAATATCTTTCAAGATCCACTGCTTGTGTAAAATAGAAGTCTCAAGTTACTGTTTGTTTTCTATGGGCAACACCAGGAACTTCATTCAGTAGAAGCAGAAATGTAAGAAGGAGCACAAACTGAGACAGAGAAGATCAGAGGGAAGACTTGACATTATTAAAAAGGCAACTGGAAAAAGAGAACTTGTAGATACAAGATTCTGGAAAAACAAAACAAAAAATGAATAGCCCATCTACTTTTGCATATAGCTGTTTCCTGCACAGGGGATAGCATTACCTCCACCACATCATCTTTAAAGCCATCCTGCAGCAGTTGTGAGTAGGGTCTCCAAGGTAGCGTGTCCATGGTATGTGTTTGACACACAACCATCCTGGAAACAGCTTACTGCATCATTCAGAGTTTGGATTAGTATGTGGTAAAGTCCACACAAGTAGCTTGAGTCTGTATTTCACCATTGCAAAAGGGAATACAGAGCTTGGCTCCATCCTTAAGCCTTCCCACATCAGGAAGGATTGTGCCATTTTCCAGCAGAACCCCTACCCCAGGGAGAAAACAAGATACAACCTCTAGCTAAGGAGGAGCAAGGGATTGTTATCCTCGAGTAAGAAGTTAAACACAGTGATGCAGCTGAGGGGTTTGATTTTACAAAGCCTTCTATCCTCACATTTCATCTTCCTCAAACAACTGATATCTGTTTTTCTGAAGTGTGGAGCACATACTGGTGAGATTTTATAATTAATGAAAGACTAATTCACAGAAGTAGCTTTGATGTATGAACAAACAGCCACCTCTTACTTTTTTTCCCCAGTACAGAACTGAAAAAAAGTGGATGGAAAACATCCCCTGTGAAGCCACAGTTATCCAGGAGACACCAGTGAAATACACAGATTATTTGGACACAACCTGATTACAAGGATATTCACTACGAAGAAAACTTACTGCTTGTTTTTTCCGTAAGTAGCCAAGAGGAAAAGTCACCTTCCCTCACTTCATCTCCTTTATTTGAAAACTAAAATCCTAGGTAGTCAGAATTGTAGCACACAGAAAACACTCATCTGTAGCCTTTAAGATTTCTGTATCCTATTATCTCAGGTCAGCTTAAGGTTTGTAACACAATATTGGGTTTTATTGTACATGTACCCATTAGTACATCAGTTGAGCGTTAAAGCTTGTATGCTTTGTGTAGTGATATTTCTTCTAATAAGCACATTCCTGGTGTGAGACGGGATGTGTCTAATCCATAGCAAAGCTGATTGAGAGACAATGGGCTCCAGCCAGCTCAGCTCTGTTTCAAGGAAAAAGGACAATAACTGCGTTTGACATTTATAAGAATCTAATTTCCTCGTGCTTTAAAAATGGAGCTCATTACCCTCCGGACTGGTGCCTTCCACCAATTATTGTAACTGATGTGCAAGGATTTCCCCCCCCCCACCTCTATATTAGTATTTGACGCACTCTAAACGGAGGCTGCTTCCTAAATTATTTGCTGATCTTCTGCGTGCTAACCATGTTATGGGATTTACATTATTGACAGTAAGAAGGAAATTATCTTTTCAAAAGACAACAAAAACAGGGAAATTATTTTGTGAGCCACAGGCTCACCCCTGCCAAGAGTAGGGCAGCTTTTCTCTTGGGGTGCCAGGGTTGGGTGTCACCAAGGCTCCCAAGTGCCCCATGAGCAGGGGCACAGCTGAGGCTCACCAAATCAGGTGTCTCCTAATGACTGCAATTACCCATCCACCTTCACCTCCAAGCTCTCAGTGAAAGGGAGAAGATGTCTGTAGACCTGTTTCAAATGAAAGGACACAAAGATTTGGAGAGCACAAGACCATCCAATGAGATAGAGATTAAATGAGGTTTCTAAACAAGCAGAACTCATTGAGTACTAACAGCTCAGTTCTCCAGAGGCCAACCACAGCCCTAACAAAAAGAGCTCTCAGCCCAAGACACACTACTGGACTGTCTCCTGAAATTTTACATCCACCACTAATTTCTCCAGTGTGTTAAATTACAATGATTGTGTTTCAGTCTCCACTTCATTGTGTTTTAAACTGTCACTTATAGCTGTGCAAAGCAAATGTCAGATTTAATATATGCAGAAGTTAGACTATGATATCTCCAAGGTGACTATTTCTGGAACCATTAGCTCTGGGTTCACAAAGTGCCACTGTCAATATATAATGCATTTTTCAGCAAGGCTCCAAGTGAAAGCTATAAATAGAGACGGACAAATCCGGGGCCAGGAAAGGGTAGACTTCAGTTTTGCAAAACCAGATACCAGTGTTGGTCACGATCCAGGTTCTTGCCTGTCTGAATCTGCTCCATTTGGAGATGAGGAAAGCGTCTCCTCTTGACAATAAGCATTGCCCTTCTGGGCTTGCAGAGGCTTCAAAAGAAAATAAAGCAGCACTGTAATAGTTTTGAGGTTTTTGAAGAAGGAAAACCCACTACTGGCTGTTTTCTTGCTTTAAGTAGGTCAGATATACACCCTCGTGTATATTGGGTCTTGGAAATTTGTGGGATGTGGGTTGTGGCAGAGTTTCCATCTCCTGCTCCCAGTGTTGATACCAAAAAGGGCTCTGGCTCTTGAGGGGTCAGTGGGGAAGCAGGAGACGAACAAGATGCTCCAGCACTGCTATCTGATGCAGATCATGCTGCAAGAGTGTGTTAAGTGCAAGACAAGTAAGGTCAGCTCTGTCCTATAAAGAGTCGCCAGCACAGCCTGGTAAGGACACCCTGTACCTACCGTTCCTGCCCCACCAGCTGATGGACCACAGTTTGCTTTGGCAATCTATCCCCCTTCCCGCTCACACAGGGCCTCTGTGTCCATCCCACTGCCTCTTTCAGGAAGGGGAAAGAAGGTGAAGACCAGCAGCAGCCTGGCCCCAAAGCGAATCACCAGCTGCTCAGCAGCACGGTCCTGGATGGCATGGATGGATATGCTGTTCCCAAGGCACCTGAACAAATCACATCCAGATGCTGAGTTCAGAGTGATTCAAGTCTGACTACCTCAAACTAGGCTGTGCATCACAACACATGGAAAACTTATGTCAGAACACCTAGAAAAGCCTTTTTGGGAGTTTCAGTTGACCCTATGTTGCCGCTCTCTGACGACATGGAGCTTCAGGGCAGAGTGCAGCTTTTGGCAGAGTTTGGGGAGTTTATGAACCATGGAGTTCAGAAAGGGCCACACTGATAATCACCCCATTTGTTATTGCTCCTACGTGCTAATTATGGATCCAAACCCACTTACTGCCCTATTACTGAAGTAGTCACAAACTGTGTGCTTAGAGCTGCAGTACCCAGTGCCAAATGTCCATTGCGCCTAGAGAGTGACCCAAGACTGGGATAAGTACAACACCACTAGAGATTAATGAAGAATGGGAAACATGGAAGAAGCTGGACCAGGGGCAGCACAGAGAGGTACTGGCACACAGAGAAGGAACAGAAAGTGGCAGGTGGCCTCTGAGGCTTCTTGTCCCAGGAATGCTTCTCGGCCACACAGGAGGGGAGCTCCAGCCTGGAAGGTCTTGGGAGGTCAAGTGGCAACCTCTTCTTCCAGGTACATGAAGTTAAAAAACACAATTAATCTGGATTTTTTTAGTTAATAAAGGTTTAATAATTATGCAGAACCAAAGCACATGAGAACAACTCTACACAGCTCACCAGCAGTAAACCATGCCCAGGTTATCCTTTCCTCTCTTCCACCGCCTAGCCTTTAAAATGCAGGGACACTATTTCCCACAACACAGGAACCAGCAACCTGCTCATTTGCTACAAAAGTTATGCTGAAATTTCAGCCCATAGAAGTGGAAATAATTTCCATCAGGTATAAAAAATTCACAGCAAAAGGAAAATAAAAAAGGATGCTTAAGATGGAGACTTAAAGTCGCTAGAAGAAAAGGCTCACTAAGATCCACTAAGCATAAAATCAGGTTAGTGGAAAAGTTTAAGCAGCATGAATGCATTGTTACAGAAAAACAGTGAAGATTTTGCCAGATAAAGATGATGACATGAAATTTAAGTCGTACGCAGGCATGCTGAGAAAGTAACGTTCTAAATACTTTCTGCTTACAATTACAAAATGATCAATTGTTAAGTGTTGGACAGAGAAATATATTCCATTCTGCCTGGACATGCACAGCAGGCCAAGAATGCACCTGGATAAACCAAGCATTCATTATCTCCCAGACACTCAATATCCCATAATACCCCCAGCGGCTGCCAGCTCCTTGTCCACCCTTGACCACACGCCATGTGCCCCATTTCACAGCTGAAAAGTATTTAAAATTCATGAAGCCTGTTGAAAGCTCAACTGTCACATTCTGCTCATTCCACAGGGTATGGGAAAACCGTGCAGAAGGGACATTTCAACCAGGGCTATTATGGCTCTTGAATAACCAATATTCCATTAAATTGCTAATAAACCCACTTGAAGATAAGTTGATCACAATCGAACCATACAGTAGCATTCCTTTCCTTTAACACCGAGTTGTCAGGTTTCACTCTCTACTGTACTACTGTTTCTGTGCCGTTTGTTCGTGCCTTGACACTGAGCATTCAAGATACTCACTTTGTCCCCAGTAATCTAAATGCCCTATTCTGAAGAGGCTGAAAGATCTTTGGCAAGGATAATACTCTGCTTATTTTAAGGTAGTGAACTCTTTTTAAAGGAAAATCTACACTAAAGAAGTGAAAAATAATTATACCTCAACTAGGATATTTGTGTTTCTATAACTTCTTGAAGGGTGCTCACAATTTGAATGTAGTGGTAAAAGGTACAAGCACCTCCGGGCTTCTCTAGCACCCAATCCAGCTTGATCTGGTCTGAATTTTCATTTGAGTTTGTGGTTCAGCAACTCATTTCCTCCTCCCTCCATGAAATCTTAGTGTTATCAAGTAAAATAAATTTTAAAAACATCTGAAAAAACACCAAAAAACTTCAAGACTGTTTGTTTTGCATTAAGATGGATTTTACTTAGATCCCTTGCAGTTAATTGTCAAGCTGATGGCCTGCCTGCTGTTGGCTTCTGATCTTGCTGTGTGCACATGTAATTCTGCCAACAAGACTCCAAATTTTGTAATTTCTAACATGGAAAAGCATGTCAGTCTCCTTCTCAGAAGGGGATTTAGAAGCTTTAATTTTATATTAACTAATTCAATACTGCTGAAAAGCAGCTCCCATCCACCTCTATCTCAGCACAGAACCATCATCACCACCCAGCTCTGAACGCTTCCCATTGCCTCTCTGAGGCATGTGGGAACCAACCTGCAGATTTCAGCTGCACAAATGGTCAAGGATCATCATCAGGAAGATTTGGCCCCATCTAGTCTGTTTGGTGGGGAGCCACGGACAAGATCCAGTGGTTGCTACCAGGTCCCTATTGCCCCATGCTGAGGACAGGTAGTGAGGAGAAGCACTTGCTCCCGCAGGCACCTACCCAGAGCCCCCCCACAGGCAGCCCAGCTCAAGGAGCAATGACCATCATCAGAGGCAAAGAGAATATTTTTCTTCATATTGAATTCACTCAATAACTGGCCTTTCACTGAGGAGCATCCGGTTGCTCCTATGTTATTTTATAACAAGGGCCCCACGGGCAGAGGTTATACTAACCCAGTATTTTTTCCCCTCTAATAATAGGTTTCATTCATGCTTTCAGAGAAGTTGACTTGTCTGTCTTATTTTAGCTATGCTAGCACATCCTGCAAGAGTGCCCTGAAGTGTCTAGACATATGTAACAACAATAATGGCAGAAAAATGTAAATTCTGACCGTTTTCTGTCTCCCAACTAGTTCCAGTAAGGTCTCCACTGCCAGATAAGAAAAGCATCATCCCAGTAGGATTACAGAGGTTTGTTGGCTTACATTAAATGGGGTTAAATCCTCGAAGACACACCAACAGTTTTAAGGGGTCAAAAATACATCTCAATACAAATAAGCAAACCGAGTCATCTATTGAACAATGGGCCACCACAGTGCTAGGTGGGACACTTCAACCTGAAAAATAACCTTTAGCAGTCTGATACGGACACGTTTTAATACATTCTTAAGCTTTAAAGAAAAATATGCATAAGCATTTATCCATCTCTGGCCACTGCTCCTTGAACTCAAACTGACAGAGGCAAAGAAAGAGCCAGCTTTGCACACCCTGCTTCTGCACCGGCTTCCCACCCGAGGCTTACAGTCCTAAGGAGGAAACGCGAATAAAGCAGCGAGCACTGTAACGTGAAGGGCACACGAAAGAGCCAGCGGTTGGTGCAGTCTCTCTATAACCACACATTTGTAAGAGGTAGAAGCTTTTGTCTATGCAGTGCCCTGCCTTTCCCGGCAAGCTCACCAGGCGTTCAGGCAGCTGCCTGCAGTGCCGGGCAGAGAAGAGCCTCTGTCCTCCCCCAGACACGTGCTGTGCCCCCTGCAAACAGAGGGACGGTGCCACCTCTCGGGCTGCTTTGCCAGGGCATCCCTCGCTCTCCTGTGCCTCTAGTGACAGCTCGCAGTGCAAGATCTCTTCTCACCTTTTGCATTTTTTAAGCCATAAAACTCACAAGCAATATTTAATTTTAAACCATCAACAACTGTAGGCAGACAACCTTCACCGTAATGTACATTATATTATCATGATACTAACAAAACACAGCTCTGACTCTTAAACCAGCCTGCTCACCCCCTGCCTCCCCTCACTTCTGTCTCGGGGGGTAACACGGACTTGGGACACTGCTGCTCAGTAAAATTACAAGACCAAAGTGTTAAAGAACAGAAGTTAACGGCAATTAAACCTCCTATGTGACAGCCTTAAGTCCTAGTGCCCAAGAGGGGACAACAACCCACCAGACACACAACCATGCCCTTGGCACCCCGGAGGGAGCACAGGAGCCTTCCCAAAGCACTCCAAACACCTCACCAACAGAAAGGCACCTGTCCACCCTGTGATCGAGCACCAACTTTGGATATAGGTGATACATCACCAAAAGTCCTGAAAAATCATAAATTTCTTTTTTATAACAGACATCCAAAAGCTTGGATAAAGGAAACAGCCACCTGCCTTTCACACAGTGATGTTTCACACAGACAAAGAGGGCACACATACAAACTCTCATCTACACAACAAATACTCAGGCAGGCGGTGGAGGATGAAATCCTGGCCCCACTGAAGCCAGAACCCCACCCCACTTGAGATGCCCCTTTACATTTTACACAGTAACCACACAAATGCAAATGTCAGGATACCTATAAGGAAAGCACTTTAAGAACACTAACAGGTGCAGTGTGGTTCATCGTTTTGTTCCTTTCCCTGACAAACAAGCTGATGTACATTTTTACATATCCCAAGACCATATTCTTTTAATAGAGCTAAATACTGTGTTCAACCAAAAAGTGCAGTGAAATCAGGGGCGGTGGTGTTATATTTTCAAAATAAATAAATTTCCTTCACATGTCAGCAACTCAGCTACTACTGTGCTTTGCTACTGTACAAACATCCAACATTCCACTTGTACATCCATAAAATACCAGTGGATTTAAACAAAGGGACACCAAAGGCAAACTTGTAATGTGCAGGGATGGGTGCAGGGATGGGGGGAGGAAATGAAGAAAAGCAAAATAACAGCTAAGTAAAAAGTAACTGTTCAAAGAATCTACTTAATTAAAGCTCTTGGAGTAGAAAGACACTTTAGATGTGAGACTCCTTACCCAATCATGCTCCTTTAGCAAGATGTACTTTTGCAAACTGAGCTATCTCCCCTTCACTCACTCACCTATCCCACTCATCAGGCACTTTACCAGAGACACAGCTTCTTCAGCATCTTACTATTTGGTCTTGGAAACAGTTACCTTGGGAGGGGAAATATCTCTCTGCATGCTTTTAAATGCACCTTAGAAATCAGGGTTTCATTTAAGTTATTATTTAATAAGAGCTAATTTGAAGAAGTAAATCCAGTAAGAACTCTTCCTGCACTGGGCTAATTGAATTTGATGACCTACATTTCCTAATTACACCTCCTGTGTCTGAGGCAGCACATGCTCATGTTTCATTGCACGCAAGCCAGTGCCCTTCGCAGAGCAGCGGCAATACTCCTAAGGGGTTCCGTACTGGAGCATCCAAGCTCTGCCCTCCCACCCACTGCCAGCTCTGCATGCACCAGGCACTGCTTTGGGGGATGCAGTCATGCCACGATCCTCCCAACACATCCCCTCTTCAGAGCAGTATCTGCCTCACAGGAACCTGGCCCAAACCCACCACAACACAGAGCAAACAGCAGCATGACTGACTGACGGACACAAGGCAACGGCAGCCCGTTTCCAGACTCGCGTGGGAATAGGGAGCACGTCTGCTGGAGTAACAGCCAAGAGCCGATGATACAGCTGACTCCAGTATTACTTTATAGTCAGCCTAATGGCTTTTCCTTTCTCTGCACAGTGCTATGTAACTTCCCTACCATACAGAAATAAAGGGAAATACTGAAATTTATAAAATTATAACTAAATGGAAACTATTACCTCACCACATGCTATCAACACCATCATAGGTATAGAAGTAATCTGACAGCTTGTAACTGCAGTGCTCCCAGACAAAGGCGATGCCAGAGCTCACGGGTACCCGCAGGACCTGCTGCAGACAAAAGGTGAGCTTGGGGCTGACGCAGGGGTCAGCCATGGAAAAGTTAAATGAAAACCACTTAATGCACTCCTGCCACCAAGGAGATGAACTGTGTATTTCCTTGCCAGCTGGGTTTGGGTATTTTTTTTTTTTTGTTTCCGCTGCTGGAGCCTCCTGCCCCACTGGAGAGGACGTCACTGCTGTGTAGGGCGGCCAAGCCTCCCTGAGGACCACAGTTCCAGCCAGGCAAGCCCAGCCCTACCAAGAGGGCTCAGCTGTGGAAGTGGCATGTCACGCAGCCTGGGAGAAAGGAAACAATGCCTGCACCATCTGGCAAGCATGGGGGGAACTGCCAGGAGCACCTGGCCTAAGAATGATTGCCCTTGAGTGCAGCATCAAGCCCTTAGTGCACCTCCTGCAAGCATCCTGAAGAAAATGAAGATACCTTAAAACTTGCTGATTATCTACTACCATGAAAGGAAGACAACTCAAGAGCTCCTCATTCACTCCTCACCATCACTAGGTTACACTTATGAAGACCAGAGACAAATTTATATTTTACAGAAAGTTTTTTAGCTTCTTCAGTAGGAAGGGTCTTCTGCTGGCTGGTGTTAACTCCACACTGCACATGCTTACAGGTCTGTGGATCAAGCAATAAAGTGGAAACCTGGGAAAATAGTGATCACTATATTCTTTGTAGATGTTAGCACTGGTTTTAAAACCTGTTTCTATCCACTGCTGAATGCTTTTGATGTCCTACAGGTGGTAGGTGCTCAAGGGGAAAGGTAGAAAGTCTGTTTTCCTACAAGTTCTGGCTGTGAAAGTTATAAATGTAGTTACACAACAGTGAAGAGAAGCTGCAGAAATGAATATACTCTGCAAGGTCAGAGCAGAAGGAATGTGCTATTTTGTTTGGCCTGTTCCACACTCATCTTTCACTTCAGCAGAGTAACAGGTTGGAAAGAGGGTGAAGGTAGGAAGCAAGTTTCCAACACAATGGAATACACCAAATCTTTTCAATACTCACTTTACTCTAAAGTAAGAAATAGAGCTTCTCCTTCAAAAAACACTCATTACAATGACCAGAAAGATTATGCTCCTGAAAAACCTAATGCATGGTTAGTGGGTATTAATCCATAGAGTCATAGTAATTTGTTCAGAATACAGATAACACTCCACACTTCCAGTTACAGATGGTGGTAAAGCTAAAACACACCAAACAAGCCACAGACTTCACAGACAAAAAGAATGTCCCTAGTAAGTAAAAGCAGTTACATAATGAACATGTAGAATTAGTAATTTTCAAAAGGCCTATTTTCACAAAGCTGAAATAGTTGAGCTAAATCATTAAGCAGCTAATTCACATGCTAAAAATAAGTGATGCCCAGAAGCAGTTTTAAGAAAGTGCCATTAAACGTCCAGAAAGCCCACTCTCATGTGTGAGAAAGAACACTGTACTAGATTAAGGACCAAAGACAATGGATAAGTTAATTGGTGTAGAGGGGAAATTAAATCACACAAAAGCTAAAACAATTATAAGTAGTAAGTTTTACTGCAACATATCAGAGATTAAGAGGGGAAAAAAAAAGGAAGAGAAAGAACAGAAAAACGCAAAAGAACCTAGTGAAAAGTCTCTGGATAGCACAATCAAGATTCACAAGGGCCTTTTTTTCTCTCCTTTGCTTCCCTACCTTAGGAACAATAGGAATAGCAATAGTGGTGCTGATTCATTACTACCTGGAAAGGGTGAAATTTTCACTATTGACACCAGAAAGTTAAAAGTACTGAATAAATATTTCTGCGCTGCATGAGGAAAAAGCCAGTTAAATATTCAGATTTATTACAGAGTAATTTTCATCCCAGCCATAACACAGTAGGACATTAAACAGCAGTTATTAAAAAGTACTTTTAAAACAACGGGTCAGGATGATTTCCACCTATGCAGGAGCTCTGTAGTGTTCATTATCCTTCAACAGCCTAATGGGGATGCCTAAAAAATTTGCAAAGACACTGACAGGAATAATAAGGAATTGAAGGATAAGATAATTAATACCCATCAGCATATGTTTACAGCAAGTCAGTCTTGCCTAGTTTGACAAGCTATGGATGAAAGGGTAACTCCAGCCAACAGCAGTGATAGCATTGATGCACTAGGTTAAGATGCATACAAGTGGATACTGCTGCTGGTATGCAAATAAAGCGTTTTCATGCTTGTCTTGAGATCAGATAAGAATGGAAATCATTGCTGAATAGGTGTGTTTCAAACAAAAACGCACCAGTGCAAGGTCACTCAAGTTTCACATAAACAGCCTGAGAGCACACAGTTATCACTGGTCAGTGACCGGAGTGGTAAACCATGAGCAAACCAGGTCACAGGCTGGGAGGACAGCACAAGAAGTACAAGCGACCAACCCATACTGCCATATGGCCACCATGAAGGCTGCGTGGCTGGCACAAGGACCTCAGGCCACAGCCAGAGAATGAGCCATCTGTTTAGTTTTGTAAGCCAAGCCACCACGAAGGATCATCGTCTGCACATGGGCTCTAGCCATAACCCTGCGACCAAAGAGAGACCTTCAGTCAGACAAGCAGGAAAATTCTGTGTAGGGGCAGAGATCCCCACCATCCTACTGTGTGCCGTTGCCACAGCTGCTTTCCAGTCCCACACCCACTGCATGGAGAACATCCAAACAGTCACAAAGGGCTCGGAGAGGAGCCACCAGGAGGAAGACATTTCCTAAACTTCTAAGCAGCATTCACAGAGCTCAACCTGTTTCACTGATCAAAGAGAGGACAAGAAAGGCCTTCAATCATGCCTGCAAAGACCTACACAGGAACAGAAATTCTATAACAAGCTCTGGCAAAATGCATAGAAGCTGAATTCAAACCAGGAACAACAGCTGATGCAGGGATAGTGGCTTTATTTTTCAAAGGAAGGTAATTTATGATTTTGATAACTTAAGAATGATTGTATTAAACTCTTT
>NW_010305673.1:38551-64881 GCF_000700745.2 Antrostomus carolinensis
ACCCACAGCTCAGCAGCAAGCAGACCACCCCCAAGGTGGATGACATGGGTCTAGGAGATTATGATGGGTGAAAGGCTGAATCCAGGAGCCTACTGCCAGTCCAGGCACCAGAAAACACTGACAGACAAACCATGACTTCACAACTTTTCCTCCTTGTTCAGTGAAGAGGAAGAAGATAAAGAGCCTGGTGATAAACTAAGTCACTTTTCTGACAGTGGCTAATGCCAGTGCAACTGATGTAGTTTTAGGAACAGATGAGTCTGAAAATCTCGACTAAAGAATTTTTTTCTTTTACTTTTTTTTAATTGCTGCCACACATCACTGTGCAGGCAGGAGTATGCTCACAGAAACAGATTACTTACTCGATTTACTACCAACAAATGGATCAATTTTCTCTTTGTGGGTAGTAAAGGCCTCCGTGGAAAAGCTTGAGACTATTTAGGACAGACAAGGTGGTTAAAGATATTACAGTACCACTTACCACTTCTGCTAGTGTACTTAGCAAACAGGAACATTAAACAGTACGATCTTCAACAAAAGCACACAGCACCTGCAATACATATTGCAGCACGTCCAAGCGATGGGATAACTGGGGAGGAGCAGTATGAACAGCAGAGTCCACTTGGGAGGGGGCGGGGGGCAAGGCAGCTTGGGAAACACTGACGTATTGTCTTTCCATTACTGAAAATGACACTTTGTGAAACAGCATTAGATCATTTTAAGAGGTTTACATAAGGACACTGACAAACAAGTCCTTTTGCAAATTCTCTTTTTTCTTTTTTAAGGTCTCCCTCCCCCTTCTATTTCCACTATGCACCTTGTGAAAATCCAACATGCAGTAAGTCTAGTGTTCCCAGACAGAGAAGCCCAACCTCAACCCAAGTTAAATCTTCCAGCTGTTCCCAGCTCCTTCTCTTCTCTCCATCAGACAGGCTCACAGCAGCGCCTCAATTACTTGTTTAGGAAGGATGTGACACGTTCCAATTTAATACATTTAGCCCTTCTTAGAGCAAATGTAGAATTAAGCCTCAGTATGCACTTGACAGATCTCTTAGCAACTAGAGTGCAATCAGCCAACAATGGATGATTCACAGTTTTAGCAAGAGTGTGCAGAACTGCCTGCCAAAAGTCTGAATAAACTCACATTGCTAGACACTATGGTAAAATGTACCCTGATCTCTTTTAAACTATTATATCATAGAGGAAAGTTAAACTGCATGCATTCCAGCAGCTTGCCCGAGTCTGGAAATACAACTGAACTGCAACATCTCAATTTTATGATAACCGAGACTTTTCAGTGGTTATTTTCACTTAATTAGAATAATGGTACCTTTGAAAGGAAACTGCTAAAATCCTTCACTTTGTGCAAATAACGGATGACTTCCGTTTCCATTGCTCTGAAATGGGAAAAGGAAGAGTCTGGAGGACACTAATGGGGGTAGTCTATCCCAAGTCACATCGATTAAAAGATGGGCTTAATCTCACACCTACTGCTGTGGGTCCCATCAGCATTTAAAATATGGAGAGATCTCTGTGCAACCTGTGAGTCAGAGAGGAACAGCAGGAAGCAGTACAAGATAGTGCATATATCTAAGTATGCATTTCTATACTCTTTATCACTCTCATGAATCATGAACAGAGCTTTTCCTGGGGCACACAGGACACCTAAGTGAAATCCCTCATAACAGGGTCTGGTCCCAGGAGACAGGGATAGCCCTCCCCCACAGTGAAGAATCTCTTAGGATCTCTGGCACAAACTTCAGCTCCAGGAGCTTTTCACTCTATTTTATGGCAATTTATCCATTGCATCTGCTCATATCTCACATTTTGGACTCTGTTTTTCATCATCCCTTCCCTGAAATAGCAATATTCACAGCAGAAGAGAGGTGACACTGTTGTCCTCTACTTTAACTGCCTCAAGCAGTCACCCACTTGGTACCCAATTGAACAAAATACCATTTAAAATACAGACATCTTAGCCATCTTTCTTTGCTATCTTTTCAGTAGGTCTTGTCCTCCAGCTCTCTCTCAAGGCAGGGGATGACTTGGTTGGAGACCCACCCTGAGCTCCATCCAGGCACCACACAAGTGCTCTGATCCCATGTCGCTCCCAGAAAAGAACACCATGGTCCTTACAGACCAGGCACAGACCCAAGATAATGAAAAGCTGCAGGATGCTCAATCTGTTTACCATTTGAGCAACACAGCCTGGCAGCCCAGCACTGCCCCAGCCACCAGCAGCCTGGGGATCTCTCTGGTTGCAGGCAGGAGCCTTGCTCCGGCAGCCTCGAGCAGCCCTTTTCCAGGTAAAGCAGATATGCTTGGCTAAATAAGTAGCTTTCTTTGGCATGGAAGAGCAGGGCGCCCGAGTCAGCTGGCAGACTTTGCCTCTGAAAAGAGGGTTGTGGTCAGGGAAAGGAATTTGAACACACTGAGTTCCACGCTGTCTTTAATACTAGGATAGTCACAGGTTTCCGCTTATATGGGCTGACAACCCTTCAAAGCGAAACGAAGGCAGCAGGGGAGGTAGAACAAGTGTCAGGAAGATGTATTAAGTGCAAAAATACCATAGCTGAGAGTTTCTGTAAATGCACAAAGACAAAAATTAGGCAGGTAAAGAGAGGAGAAGGTACAAAGTAGAAGGTGCGTATACATTTATTACTTTTGTAAAGAGAAGCTTCCTACGGACAACACACTCAATAGACAAACCAGAGCCTAGGAGATTTTTCCATCTATTTCCACAAGGATTAGATCAAAGGGCAAAAGAATGTGAGCAGCAGGGCCACAGGGAGCAGGGGCACAGCCACCTCGGTCAGAGAGGGAGCCATGAGCAGGAGGGGGATCCAGCGCTCGACTTCAATCAAGCAGCAATGTGTGATCTGTGCCATGTATTAACAGCATCATCACATACCACCAAATAAAAAAAGTGCTATTATATCTAGAAACAAAATGCATCAGGGACTGATTTTGTGTCTGCTCCAAGCAGGCTATCCTTTGCCTGGACAGAGGCAGATGGGACGTCATTTTTTCCATCCCTGAGTTGCTCTGCTGCAGCTCTTTTGGGAGCTGTGCTACCGCCCCTGCTGCAGAGCACGTGTGGTGATATTTCTGCTTTGGGGAACTCGATGTTACTCAATGGCTGACGTGAATCCCCACGTTGTACGAGGCAGCAGAGCAGAATTCCCTCACTCCCTGTTTTACCCTATAAGGGCATTTGATGATGGCACTGCAAACCTGCTCCTTCACACAGATTTTCTGCAGCTGCTGCAGGACAGTCAAGCCAAGCCCAAGTTTGAATTTTTGTGTGTTGTGATAATCAGCTGGGGTTCGGAAAATCCTTCAAAAAAATTTAATGCTCTGGCAACTTAACAAGGCTTCTGAAAAAAATAACAGTTTAACATCTGGAACAAAAATACTCTGAGGAAGTCCAAGACCAACACGGCACAGAACATTTTCCCCCTGTAACTATTACTGTACAGCACTTCCTTGTCCCCAGCTCAGCAAAACTGGAATGTTTGCATCAAGATGCTGAAACATTTTATTGGAAGTCATGCAGGAAGGTAGAAAGATAAAGGACTATTCACACACTTGAACATTTATTTAATCTTCTGGGTTTTGTTTATTTTTATTCCTGTCCCATTAATTTCCTCAGTCTTTTAATGCATCTTAATCTTCATCAGTATTTAACTCTGCAGCAGAAATACTGCATACTTTGTCTTCCCATTTAACTTGAGAGCAGAAGAGGGGAAAAAAAAATCTATGGAAGAAAACCAGCCAGTCTTAAAGGAAATAACTTTTCCTTTTTCCACAAGATGTCCTGGAATACAGTCAGGGAGAAGGATGAAAGAGAAAGGCAGGCAGCAAGAACACTATGCTATTTCAGAGAGTTAGCTAGGGTCATAATTTAGGACACTTCCTACCTCTGGGTCCCAGGTTTAAGACCCGCTTAAGAGAAAAACTGAAAATATTTCTCAATGATGGACTTTATTCTCATCAGACACTACCATGTAAGATCAGTTCTCTGCAGTAATAAAAACCTGCAGTACTATTCACAATGAACAAGTAACTATATATATAATTACACACATTATGTATATATACACACATCTACACATATATATGTATGAGAAACTTTCACCTGGAGACAGGAATGATTAGTGAACTTTTGCCAGCTAAGGGAGATCTCTCACCACTTTTAATATTTCCTGGAATAGCAATTTCTCATTGCACAGTAGAGACAGGTCTGTAAGAAACTGCCCAGCACAGAGCAGAACTGATGTAACCCCATGCTAGCAGAGGTCTCCACAGGAGATCTCACCTGGCTCATGGTACCACACTAGAGCCTCCAACAGAAAAACACTGTTTTTGTGTTTCTTTTGTCTCTCACTGTAATCGAAGTTCAGGTCACAGAATCACAGAATGATTTGGGTTGGAAGGGACCTTAAAGATCACCTAGTTCCAACCCCACTGCTGTGAACAGGGACACCTTCTACTATGTTCTGCAAAGTCTCAGATACCTAATTTCCCACCTGCTCACTATGCCAGGGAGCAGCTCCCAGGGCAGTGCTTCTGCCTGAGACACTGGCAGTCTCCACGCATATGGTTAAAAATAAAATGAAAAAAACCCAAAAATAAAATCTCAGTTAAAATGTCTGGAGAGGTAAGCTTTCCAACACAGTATTTTCAGTGTTAGCTATGAAACACTACATGGTGTTTCCTTGGGAAAAAAAAAAAAGTTGCTGTGTTTGGACAAGCTGATGCTCTGCCCTCTGTCAGTTACTGGGGCTTGTGCTACAGCAAGTCAGACCCCACACACCCAACTACTGTGGAATTAAAACCAGCGTGGAGCTCCCTGCACACTGTCACCCACCAGTGTCCAAAAGATCCTAAGGCCCCCAAAGAACCTGTGCACACCCTCAGCTAGGCCAGATAAACCAGTTACAACAAAGCTGCTCTAGACCTTCAATCCAACAGGAAGCAAACCCAAACGCAGAATACTTTATTTCTATGCATTGCACATGAGGATTTATACACTGGATAAATATATACATCTTGGTGCACCAAGCTCTCCTGCAAAGGGGACTTGGACCTAGCAGAGCACAGGAGCTCAGCACTTGTATCATCCCTCCACATGATTATTTCTAAGGAATTTAGCTAACAGGACAGCAGAAATGGGCCCTGTAGCATCCAGGTTTGTGAATGTGTTTGGATGCAGTCTGGCTCAGCAGAGGGGGATAATGCCACACAAAGCCCTGTTCTGCAAGAAGCCACGCAGACTACAGTGCCTTGGGACCCCTCAGGACTAACTGCAAAACCAGACAAATCAACCTAATAAATCTCATCTACAGGTACACCTCCCAAAAATGTGGAAATACCAAGAAGAGAGAAACCCTGACAGAACCACCTGTGGAAAGCTCAGATTACAAAACCAAGATGTAATTGTGTCTCTCCATTCCTGTTTGCAGCTGAAAGCTACAGTCCCATCAACAAACACTTGGCACATAAAACAGCTTTCAAGTGCTCTTACAGAAATTAATGACTGCTTCCCACACCCCTGCAGCTCAGAGGGTTCATTATCTGCTGTGGATGGACAGAAAACGTGCATCCCTGCCCAGTCAGATCAGGCAGTGGAAGCTATGGGTGCTCCTGGGAGCCAGGGAGCTTTGCCACCACCTGGGGTCCTGGCACACGGCACGGCAGTGCCAGGGCACAGCTCCCCAGTGGCACAGCTCTGCTTGAGCAGAGCTGACAAGGGGGAGACTGGCCACCAACCAGTGGCTGTAGCAGGCAGAGAACCAAAATGACTTCAAATACTAAGGAATTGAGTGAGAGTCGCAGAATCTGCACACGCCGTTTTGTTGCCCTGAATACAAAGAACCCTACCCAATGATGCAAAAACCAAACCTGAACAGACAGGAAGAACTGGGACCAGAGGAAGTAACTGCTGGTTTTCAGTAGGCTCCTCACAGAACAGCAGGTCTGACCAGCAATGCTAGGCTTTCTGATTATTTATTTGTTCATTTAAGATTTTCCCTCTTGATTGGAGCAAATAAAATCAACAGGCACTTTAGAAAGACTACTAACAAGCTTTTTAAACATAGCCTGGAATTTTTTCCAGGCTCCTGAGATTTATACTCAAATGCCCTTCTCCACCTAAGTTATTCCTCTTTTTAAATACAAGTAAGACCCATCAAATCTTCTCTCATTTCAAGCAAAAACCACCTTAAACCCCCCAAAACCCAATACACAACTCTTCATCCCTGCCTTGAAGCAGAAGATGGATCTACAACTTCATGGCACGTGTCGATGCTCCAGTGACACCGCTGCACCATTTCGGAGAATCGTATGAAGCATTTCTCCAGTGCAGAGCTGACTGCCACCAAGGACCCTGTCACAAAGGGTTTTCAGTGTGTCTTTGGAGGTGTTTGTTGCTGAACAGCTTCTTGAAAAAACACTCCTCTCCCCATATACACACAGTTGTGATACAGGGACAAAAACTAAACCAAAGCAGCTAAGGTATGACCAGTGCTCCTGTCTCAAACTCAGTGCATCACTTTATGGATTTCCATTCTCTGTCTTCAGGGTTGCTGTTTCCTCATTTCCTAGCAAGACTCGTAACTGCAAACCAAACAGGCTTTGCAAAAGTCTGCAACAGCCCATTCCCCATCTTTTGTGCTGTCTACAATAAACCTTCTTAGAGGGCAGCAGAGGACAGCAAGAGGTCTACCCTCCTACCCACAGATGCACACCTACCCTCTTCTCCAGGGCTGGAAAGCCCCCAGACACACACATGACCTATTCCAACACTTCAGTGTCCCTCCCGTTTCCCCCCAGTACCAAACCTGTATCTTGTTCACCGCATTTTAATCCCACAACTTCTTACGGTATCTGCCATGGCCAATCCCTCCCTTTCGGCAGCTGGCTGCCCAGGGGACGCTTCTGCATTTTCATTGTTACACTATATAGAACATAATGAATCTTTAATTAAATGGGCTTGATGAGGAAAGTCATTCAAATTAGGCTCAATCAGCAAGACAAAACTCCAGATGTCTTTCCTAAAGGATATAATGAAGCACAGTTTAAAATACCTGTAATCCAATTTTAGCACTGCAGAGTAACAGTTCACAAAACCAGCATTTGTTAGGTATGCAGGGAATAGTTGAAAGAGAAAAATCTCCAAGACCTTAAACAATCAGCCATGTTTTAAGTCATACAGCTTTTATGGTTATTCCTTCATAAACCAGAAGCTTCTAAGAATCGAAGAGGCTTAATGCAACCAGTAGCAAGAGTGCAGCTGGTTCCACTGGGGTTGTCATTTGCACATCTAATCTATTACAGAAAAATTGTGCCAGTGCCCTGGAAAAGGCACCCCTGGGAAGCTTACTGTAGCACCACAGAAATGGAGTAAATAAAGCATGTGTCATCAGCACATCCTCAACATGCTTCTCATCCCTTCAGGATAAGAGCAACACCAGGAGCTTCTCTTGTTTAATCTGCAGAGAGGATTCATGCACTCGGTGCTGAATGACTCCTCACATAGACTTCAGTGGGAATAAGCTACCCTGGATTTCAGAGGAAAAAAAGCACTAACATAAAGTTAATGAGGTACAAACCACGTTATGAATGGACCAAAGAAAAAATTTTCCTAAAGCTATTTCCTGCCCTGCTGTGATCGAATACATACATGCCTTCCAAGGCCTCACCTTACCACCCTCATTTCTTTAGGCAATGCTTTGTAGTACCTCAAGACTCCCTCCACTTTTCTAATCAGTTTCCATTATGTCCTTTTCCTTTAAAGTTTCCCACTGTTACAGCTCCACCAGGAACAATAATGCTGAAAACGGCAGCGTAGACTGGCTACGGCCTTTTAAAGAGTCTTGAAATGGAGCCAAGGTGGAATAAGTCTACTGGACAGGGGGGTTAAAGCACCAGGGCTCTTACTACAGCGCCTGCACCCCTGCTCCTGCCAAGGCAGCTCTGCACATGACAACATGGAAAGTTTTAGAGCAGAGTCTAGCCTAGGGTAAGAAAAAATTCATGATCTATGAGTTTTAAAAGCATGTTATGAACCAGGGGGCTGGATTTGGCCCCCTTCAAACTGGAGGGAGACCCAAAGGCAGAGCACAGAGGCAGACCAGCACTGCAGAGGAGCACTCAACCCATACACGGAGTCTTCTTATTTCCTCCTCTACTGGAAGAAGGAAGATGCAAGTTTGCTTCGTGTATTCACTTGCTTTTATGTGCAAAACAGAAAACCACTACCATGCCTTGCACACATACTCTGCTATCACTTCTAACAAAATATTTTACTCACCTTCAAATATTGCTCTCAGCCACATTCCCACCTCACCAGCTTGCACTCACAAGTAACCGCTAAGGCTCAGAGCTGGCTGGCAATCTCATGAGACAGGCTCTCACAAGAATTTCCTGCTTCTGGTTCGGCCAGACATACTGCAACAACAGACACTCTCGTGGTATTTTGGCACCTCCACTCCTTGTTCAGGCCAAGACCCAGGAATGCAAGTAAAAAAACACTTTTTAATTTTCAGAATTTTAAAATAACTCAGCTCTTCCCTCTGCTGCCGTGGGTGTCTGGTTGGCTTCCACACTAAAAGATTGCTTCCATTGAGATTAACTGAATTTGGAAACTAGAGCGCTGAAGGTATCACCAGAAAACAGCTTGGTAAGACACAGCCACAGTCAGGTGTTGGAGCAGTTTACTCCAGAGAAGTAAGAATTATGGAAAGAACAAATGACTGACCCTCCAAGTACACTGAATTAGATTTTCCATGAGTTCTGGGGTACTTCCACCAAGCACTTCTATCAAGATGACCTAGCTACTGAAAACTGCATAGGAACCACAGGCAAGACCTACAGATCTTCCATGCGTGTTCCTAAAAGTGCAATTCATGATGGACTGAGGAAACCAGTTTCCACATTTTCTGGTCTCTTTGACTGAATTACCCTGCAAGACTACACTACAGCCAGACAAGCCCATTTCTCAATGTGACTAATGTCTCACAGTAAATACTTCAGATACTTGTAGGCTGCTACAATCCCTTGAAGGCTGCTACAGCTCACACTTGTACTTCAGGGAGCATCCTTCCAGGCATCACTGCTGAGTCAACACAATTCCCACTGACAGACCAGTTGGGAAAAAGTCTTGCTGGAAATTCATAATTTGGGCCACATACAGATACACTCAAGACAAATCCCCTCTCCTCATGCAAGGTGTCACCTTGTGGAAGAGCCTGAACACATGCCCATGCTGCTGGCATGAAGTGAGGACCACGTTGGCCACCATGGAGGGTCCTGGCTCCCTTCAGGGCTGACCTTCAGACATTCTTCTAGTTGTTCACTGGATATGCAGCTTCCTACAGCCTGTGCTGATACAAGCAGCAGTCATAGCTTACGATACTTTCCAACACACCTTCCTTACCTCCTGCGTGCCATGGCATTCTTCTCTGCCTCATGCTTCGCTTTCTTACAGCAGCAAAAGCACGGTGAAGGCAAGAACACTTTTTATGAAAAACAAAACCCCCACTCCTAGCATATAGGCAGCTCAAGTTTTAAGGATCAGTTTAGAAACAGAAGCCCAGACTTCTCAGTATGAGTGCCTATAGCAGGGCTGGCTCCTAAATCACATGTAGTCTCAGAAGGAAAGAGCCTGCCTTTCAGAGACACTGCGCCTGTACTTCCCATTGAGGGCTCCGGCCAGGGGTCAGAGGACACATCCCACAGTGTGAGCAGTTATTCAGGCGTGTTAAAATACTTTAAAAAGACTCTGTTGTTGATCTCATCTACAGGAGTTATCACCTACGCCAGCGTGTGTGCAGGGCTGGGGTTTAATGCCTTGCACCAGAGAGGGCACACGTGACAAGGAAAGCCGGTGTTGATGGCAGCCACTTTCTCATCCTCAGCTCCTCTGGAGTACCTTCCCAAAAAGCTAAATGAGCACATCCATTTTCTGCTAGGTATAAAGGGACAAACCTACAGAAAATCTCACTACTAGAGCAGTCAACACATGGGGGGCATGTCAGATGCTTTATGCATCAACAACAAAGAGGCAGCTTTCCCATCCCTGGAGGAACATGCAGAAAGCAAGGTACTAAGATTAAGCGTTGTTTAAAGATCCACGTTCCACATGGATTTAGCTTGTTCTTAAAACTCATTGCAGGACAAATTTAATATTGCTACATGCTGTATTTAGTATTAATATGCATGCAAGTTCTATTGCACTATTAACCACACACTTTTGAGGGTACCACACTAGAGTCTAAAAATCTCCTGGTCAATACTTAAGGCTAAGAAACACTTTAAAGCTAAAGCCATAACATCTTGACAAACGTTACATTACATCACACTTTCCACTACTGAAAAACACAATCATGAGATCAGAGCTCAGAGAGATGAGAAGTAAGCAGGCACAGGGCAGGAAAGAGTTTAAGTGCTCAGTAAACTAAGACTGATGACAGGCTCTGTGTTAAGCACTGGCACCTTACAGGACTGAGTCCCAGCTACATACATACTTGTGTCACAGGCACAAGCCTTAAAGTTAAGTCCCTCTCCTTAAATCCTAATGTAATAAATGCACAGCAATTGCCTATCTTTATCCTTTCACTCCTTCCTGGACTGAAACCATCAGCTAGATCTACATCCAACTCCCCCACACTCCAAGTCCCTGCTCCAAGTCCCACCAGCTTCAGAGATAGCAGCCAACGCTTACACTTCTCCAATGGACACCTCTAGGTCACTTCCCATACTGGATGCCTCCTGCTAGTACCAAGGCTGCAGGTCCATTCTATGCGTTTAAATACTTAACATGACTATCAATATGTATTTTGTATGGCTAATAAAATTAAAATGGGTTTTCAGTAATTTTCATACCACTCCCAAGAAGCCCAGTTTGTTCCCAGCATAGCACTTCATGCCAGATAGAGGTATGCAGTGAATCTGCTTTCAGGAATGCGAAACATGGCGCTATTTTTAGATATGGTCTCAGGATTTATATAAATCTGAATAAGACCTTACATACTGTTTTATTAGCAGTCCTTTGTTTACATTCCATCCTGGAGAAATACAAATACATTTCTTAAAGAGTTCTACGAATACTGCTGCACATCGAAGGGCTGGCAGACCTTTAGGAGCTCCCGTTAGGCTTCTGGTTGTGCACAGCAATCCTGTAAAGAGGGTAAGGAAACTAAGCAAAGTGGAAACTAGGTCAAAATCAGAGAAGGCTGGTGCAGAATTACAAGCAGTGCCTTCAGTCCTTAAGATGAAATGTGGACAGAGCACATTTCAACTGTACAAAAGCTTTCCACAGTTTCTGGTGGCTGCGGACATCTGTGCCAAGGTTCCCCCAAGGATGGAGAAATGAGAAAATGCCATGCTTGGGAAATATCAAAGCCAATACATGAAATAGCAAGCCTCGGGAGGGACAGGACACACTCATAGCTAGCAGAGGAGATAGTCACAAGAGTATTTTCCCATCAGTACCACAAACCCAGCTGCCTTTGTCAGAGCCTGGATAGCAGTCGCCCTCCTTTGTATTAGTTTCACCTTCCCTGGTACTTTTGCTGCTTTACAGTCATCCTGCATGGCCAGGACATGGTGCCACACCAATCTGAGCTACAGCTACTGGGTCAGGCAAACCCATTTGGAGTGTTACTGCAGCCAAGAGACTGGTACCAAAGCCAACAGAGATGTAGCACGAGAGCCCTTCTTCCAAGCCTGGCAGGCTGTAACACCTACAGGTCCCAGGCTCTCACAGTCCCTGTTTGACCAGGACATCTCCAATGCCATGGGTTCATGTCAGGCTTCAACACAAAGGGCTAGCAGCTGGGAGGACTTCTGGAAACATGTTCCCAGAAGAGTGCTTACCATCCAACCCTAACCACACCAGTTCTAGTCCTGCTCCTGTAAAAGCTTTCCAGTCAGCCCTGCGTGATGCACAGCAGGTTTTATGCTCTTCTGTCAGAAATGGCTTTCAGGCTGCTCATGGAATTATCTCAGATAACAAGATGGATGCCACTCCTGGCAGCCTGCCATTCATTAAACTCACCTAGAAATGGCTCCCACATCTGCTGTTTGCAGGCATGAAAAGACCAGCAGCTCTGCTTTGTAAATCTTTAGTGATTCAATTAGTGGCGAAGCAGTGGGATAAGGACAGAAGAGAGCAGTGCCTTTTCCAAAAGGCTCCTTGTGCTCTGGAAATGAACTATTTCCTATCACCAATGCTGGCATTTTCAGGCTCGCTCTATCTTTATCAGGCTATTCAAGACAAGCCTGTCCATCACCACCACAGCACAAAATGGCAGGTTATCAGTAGCATCAACCGCCCCACAACAACACCCACCCCATGGCAGACTATCCTCCCCTTGGTACCTTTCTGCAAAGGCTCTTCTAGGACACTCTCTTCCATGATGTTAACCCTGGCTCTCAATGTATCAAACCTCTGTATGCCAAGTATTAATTGCTAGGCCTTTCTAAGAATCATTTTGCAAAGCTTGGATAGCAATATGTTTTCACAGCTGATGCAGAAAAGCTAGAAACATTCCTCAATGAGAAATCTCCTCTTTACAAAGTGTGCACTGTTTCTTAGGGTTAATCCGACTTGCTAAGGGCAGGGGGGGAAATCTTTTTATACTGTTGACATAAAATAGCTTTGGCTGTCTCAATGGCAGAACTGTTCCATTTCCTACTATCTGTTGTTCTAGGATAGAAATACTGAGGCAAGGAAGAAGAAAAAAAAAAAAAAATCAACATCTGACCTCAGAGCACTCATTTCTGGTGCTAGTGATGGCCCATCTGATGCCATTGGTCACCCTCATTAAGCCTGAACACAAGTTCCTCTTGCCCAGTGGGACAGAAACACTGGCAAGATCTAGGCAGGGTTAAGGCAGGGCAGCTGCCTCCCTAACAGCAGTGCTTGAACAACTCATGACCTTCAGGTTCACAGCAAGTGACTCATTACGAGTCTGCTAAACAGCTATCAGTATTACAGCTTATTCATAATACATGAACAGCTTAAGTGGGTCACAGAGACTGTATATCCAAGCAGCCTGACTCCAACAGCAGTCAGTACTGGCAGCTTAAGGAAAGAATAACAGAAAGACGACAAGTAAAGAGCGTTGTCGTCTCCGGTATGTTTTCCTCAGCTTATTGTAAGAGGGAGTGTACATTATTTCCAAAGCCAGATATTGTATCTGGATCAAAGTGTTAAACAGCTACTGATAGATCTCTTTCATTAGCTGACACCCAGCTGTACTTTTGGCACCCACAACATCCTGGCAGTGAATCTGACAGTTCAGTTGTGCATTGCATGACAAAGTACTTGGTTCTGTTTGAATTTGCTGCCTTAGTATTTCTCTGGGTGTCATCAAGTTTCACGCTATCATTCCAGTTCATTTTCTCTGTACCATTTGAGATATCTCCTATTTCTCCCCTCTCCAAACTAACTTTGAGCCAAAGGTATTTTTCTAATTAGTGTCACTTCATACAGAAGCAGTCCTACACTGCAGCAAGGTCTTCTCATCCACTCCTACCTTTTCTGCTTACACTGCATTTCCAGAATGGATAACCAGAACCTCACACAGCATTTCAGGTCCAGATGAATAATCACTTTAAGCCCAGGAAAAAAAACAAACAAACCTTTCAGTAGTACTGGAGGTATATAGCATTTAGAAGAGTTTTGGAAATACTCTTCTAGAAGGGACTGTCCTAACCCAGAGCCCTGTGGTCAAGGCACACTGGTTGTTTTACTGTGTTACAATAAGGGCACACCTCAGAACAAGAGGAAGATTAACAGAAACATTGCTTTAAGGGTCATAAAATTAAGAGATTGAAGTATGGCATTACTGAAGCTCCATTTCATATGGATTGGAGTTTCAGTTGGACTTGCCAGCATCAGGGAAGACATGGCATCCAGCATGATGCATCAAGTGCTGACAAGGGCTCCCCCCTATACAGAGGGTCAAGTCACCCCCCACCCCGCCCCTTTTCTTCATACCAGCTTTGACAGCAAATCTCTCCTACCCCAACTTCTGCCCTGCCTACTCCTCCTGCATTACTGGGGTTTAACGTTTCAGACAATTTCCTTCCTTAAAACCAGTTCAGATCAAAGGGATCAAGAATTATTGGACAAAGATCACTAAGGCAAATAGCAGAGTAGTGTCTGCCTGATACTATAATAAAACCAGTTGTTCTTTGCATATATTTTGATCTGATGCAGCCAGGAGGAATGTGTAAAAAGGTTTGTGACAATGCTGTGCTATTGCTGCCCCCTCCTTTTCCTCCTTTAACACCCTCTACTCCAGGAAAGCAGCACATTTGGAAGCGTCTGAACACACATGGCTACAGGAGTTCACCTCATATCACTGCAAAAAACAGGCAAACTCCTAGGAGACTTCAGAGTTTGCTGCAAAAATACAGGTATCCAATTCATCTTCCATCAGTATCTATTGTTTCTACCAGTTTCTATTTGCCTCTCAACAGCATTGCTCACTTCAGCTCTTGCTACCACACTTAGCTAGCACAGGCACTAGTATTCCTATCAGAGGCTCGTAACAGATACCAAGCCATGAACTAGTGCATTAAACTTCAGTGGACTGCACCTAATGACTAGCAATAGCCACACCACCTCTCCTCTGTACAGGGTTGGGAGAGCATGAGGTACTTGAGATTCATAACTTTTACTGTTTTAAGTACAGTGATGATAGGCACAATCAGTTTTTTGGGTAGGTGAAACTCTCCAAAGCACTTCTACTGTTTGCAAAATTACCTCCTGTAGGACTGGTAGATGTCTCTTACCTTTAGAGAGAGGTGTGGTCTGGAGTTGACTGCTAAACATTTAAAGTATTTTAAGATATGTAGCTTGCTGCTTCTGGAGAGCAGCCCAAAAAATAGAACAATCTCTAAAACACGTGCCTTTAGTTTGGGTTTGCAGGGAGATTGCCATCTCCATGGCTGCTAGCCTGCAACTCAAAGGACACCAGACATACTGAAGCGCAGAGACATATGCACAAGCTGGATTCTTGTCCTGTAAGATCACCCTTTCTATGAAGTATGGGATTCAGCTTCCCTGACAGCTCTTACCTTAAGCCCCAGAAAAATAAAAGAAATGCAGAATCAATCACAACACTGCCAATAGTGTACAGTTATGCATCAGTTCTGTTTCAGTTTGCTTCAGTGGCCAGCTGGGACTGAGCTGAGACAGGTGGTTTCATCTTGCCAGAGACTTCAGTTGGCAGCCAGAGACAGACATGGATAGCCAGTTCCTTTACTATTAACATACATAAACCTTCCAGAAACAAATTATCACGATTATTTTTTTAAAGATAGTGCCAAATACTGAATCTCTACTGAAATGAAAATAAGTTCTGCAAGTCTTGAACAAGCTATTTTCAAAATACTTGTTTTGCTATTGATCAAAAAGTGACAGAAAAATAGCATGTTACAGCGTGATCAGCTAACTTGTACATGATCAGTGGCCTTGGATTAATGCAAGACCTGACTCAAGCACATCTTAGCCATAAAACATTTTTTTTTTTTTTTTTTTAAAGAAATTCCCAATACTGTTACAAAAGAGGCAGCAAGAAAACCTACTGTCACCTGATGCTGTGGGAACATCATTTATCTCCACCCTAGAGCTGTGACTGCCCAGATCTGATACAAAGAGCAAAGCTCTCTTCAGTCAAGTTTATGGTATAAGAGAGATATGCAACTTAAAAAGCCCCCAGGTTTTTTAAAAAAGCAATTAATTATCAGTAATTACTGACAGTAATTTCTTTTTTGGTAGGTGTGGTGGTTTGACCCACAGCAGGACCATGTGGCCCTGCACTCACCCCCCCACACCCGGTGAGATGGGATGGGAGTCACAGGATTAGGATGAAGGACAGGGACAGCTCACTCACCACTTGTGGTCACGGGCAAAACAGACTCAAACTTGGGGAAGAAAAATCAATTTAATTCCTTGCCATTTCATCTAAATAATGCAAAGAGACATAACACCCACATCTTATAACACCTTCCCCCACCCCTCCCTTCCTTCCAGGCTTAAATCACTCTGCTCCTGAGTTCTCTAATTTCTCCCCAAGAAGCACAGAGGACAGGGAATGGAGGTTCAGTCAGTTCACCTCTGCTGCTCTTCCCTGCATGAAAGTCCAGGAACAAGATGTTCCAGAGCAAGCTTCCCATGGAGTCAGACCTCTTCAGACTCAGCTCCCAGCTCTGGCAGGGGGACATCTATGGGCTGCAGACTCACGCCCCACTCTGAGAGTCCACCTCTGCTCTGGCAGGAGTGACTCTTGGGGTCCTAATTCCAGTCACACTTGCCCCCAGGCTCCACATCTCGGCTCCAGTGTAGAGTCCTCCATGGCCTACACATGGGTCTCTGCTCTGCCACTGAACTTAACTTCCACGGGCTGCAGGGGACTTCATTTGCCTTCTCCTGTTCCATCAGGTGAACTGGGTGTGGGTCTCCATCTTTTCCTCTGGGCACGAAGCTCTCTTTCTGTCTTTTTTTTTTTTTGATCAATGGTTGTCTTTTGTTCAGGTCAACAGTCTCTCCTTCAGGTACCACATCTTCTTCTTTTCAGGACAATCCTTCCCCTCGCACACATGGATTCGCAGAGGCATTTCTCTAGTGTTCATTGTCCCAGCCTGGGCTGGGGGGGGGTCTGTGCCTTGGAGCCAGGGGAGCTTTTTGCTCTCACAAGGTGGCCCTTCCCCACTACCAAAAACTAGCCCCCTCCCCCCCACCAACCCAACACAGTAGGAACACCTTCTCTGCAACCACCAACCTCTGCAAGTCTGTTATAAGCAATGACTTCTACACGAATGTCTGTATATACTGGGATAACTGATCAGCAATGAAGACTCTGCTTTGTATAGGCGACTTTTATTTCAGGTCAGACATTTAATAATCAGGTCTACATTTTCGATCCAGCACTACTTACTAGAAGACTTTTGACAGAGACAAGAAAATTCTGAAAACTGAACACAGAAGCATAGACACTGGTTGCCCAGGCTAATCTCAGCTGCTGTGCTCACAAAATACTCAGTATGAGTGGAATACTGCAAGTTAAAGTTTGCTATATGGTCACGTCAACCAGCATCCTCAGTGTAGTCCTGCTGTGTCTGCAGTAGAGGTCGAGTACCTGTTCCAGAGTCACTCTAGACAACCCAGCAAGGGAAGAATAACCAGTAATATTGGTAGAAATTAAGGTTTGCATGTGTTTTATTTTAAAAAGAAAGGCAGTGTTTTGACAAATCATGCTTGCTGAAGAGTTGCATGCCATGGTGACCTCACCAAGAGGGACAGCTGGAGGCAGTGAGTTTGTTAAGGACACAACTGGCCTTGTTGATCAAATGCAGTTATGGGAGAAATAGTAACAAATCAGAGGTTCTTGCCTCCTCCACCACATTTATGTTTCTATGTCAGAAGTATGTTTTGCAACCGGCCTGTCCACTGCCAAAGCCAAGACTCACGTTCACATTGGAAACACACAATGCAAATTTATATGCAGCATTAAGAGTTTTGTATAAAATAATCAGGACTCTAGAACTGGAGGAAGCTTGGCAAGATGTAGCATTGGGGCAACAAGTGAGCGCAATGAACTTGGCACCAGAATGCAGAAAGTACTGTCCTTAAAGCCAACTGGGAGAAAGGCCTGCAAAGAAACAAACATTTAAAAGATCATGGGAATGAAAGATGAAGGACTATCTGTTCTACTGGGTTATGTACATAGCTAGACAGATAGCATTGTGTAGGAACATGAGACATGTCTCTTCCTAGGAAGTAAAGGACCTTGAAACAAGCATTGTACATCTTTTCTCAAGACAGAGCACTTTATGACAAAAGCTCCAAATCAGCTCAAAGACCTGGCATAACACTGCCCCGAGGAAGTGCTAGATTGCTGTGTAAACCTATAATGCATTAGTTACTGAAGAATTTAGCAGAAAAATAAATTAATCAAGTTTAGAGAACTTTAATGAAGTGACAGACAAGCACCTCCACACACTATTACCAGCAAACAGCTGCAATTACACTCGACCACAGGATAGCCCTGCAGAGGTGCAGCCAGAGGTGTCCCTGGCCACTGGAGATGCCACCCCAGCTTCTGTTCTTCCCATGGGTAGTACAGGACAGCCCAGCAGCACTACAGCCTGTGCTCGGCATTGCAGCACAGTGGGCAGAGCACGTTGGTATCCTGGCTCACAGAACCAGTACACAGCAGCTATGGGAGGCAAATTTGGAGACATGGAAGGCAAAATAGGGGCCCAGGTGGAGAGACATGGGACTGGAGGTGGGTTTGCAAGTGAAAGTATGTGAGAGGCAGGAGTGAAAAATGAAGATATATGCTGCTTCTGTGCACATGTGTGTCCTGGAACAGCACTGGGAGCAGCTGGTGTTTGTGCCATTGGTACAGCATGTGAAACCTCAGCTGGCGACTTTGCTCTCCCTACCAGAGCATCTGAGAAGCTGACAGGCAGAAGCAGAGCACACAGTTCTTCTGTGTCACACTCTACTCTGCCACTCTCCAGAGATACTGTCAGATCCCAACAAGCAAGACAGCACTGCAGTTTGACTATCAACCTCTTTTGTAGCATATAGGTGTTGCAGGCAGCACAGAATTAAAAAAAGCTATCAGGCAACCAACACTGAGGATGTTACAAACCCGCTTTTGAATCTCAAAACCAAAATTCCAACAGTGACGGTGGTAAACTAGTTTTTACCGTGCTTTTAAGTGGGGCAGTTACAAAAGAAAGGTTTAAGTTCAATTTGAAAGTTGTCCAGAAACGTCTTGGGGAAGCCAAGCCATATGTGTAAGTCAGAGCAGCAAAAAAGGCTCTTTTCACTTTTTTGAGGAAATACTTACGGTTATTTGGAGCCTTTAACAACCTTGCATTTGCACTGAACCGTAAGCTCATGAAGAGCTATTTACCACAACTAGAGGAACAGTGATTAACAAGGTACAGAAGCGGATATCAGGCTTGCACAATAATAATCAGTGTCCACAGGAGATTAAAAAACAGGCATTTAATTTGGGTTCTGCCGTTTTTTAATCTTCTGGTCAGCAATGTGGATACTCCTGAGAAACCTGACATTGCAATTTAATAATAAGGTCTAAATACTGCCTCTGCTAGAAAAGCATGAAACCCAAGTTGCTCCTAGACTGTTCTTAAAGATTGTTTTACAGTTCTATAGATAGAAACCAATTACAATGAATATAGTCCACTTATATTGATCTGACTAGAAGCTACTTCCTAATATTTTAATTAAATCCATGATCACAGAAGCAAAATTGAAAGTTAAAAATACAGTTCACCCAAAGTGTCAGCCCTATTAATATGGGGTCAGAGCTACACCAGCAATGAACTTTGAGGCCAAAGAACCACCTAACCAAACCATGAGGCAGCACTCTAACTGCAAAGCAGATGGAAGCAGAGACACAGAAACAACTTGCTTGTGAAACAATCTGCTTTAGAATGCCAAAGCATCCCTTCTCATATCTACTAATACTACCATCACATAGGCTCCTGATACAGGCCCACTTTATACTATGCAAAGAATTGTTTTTTAAACTTCTGAATACTGCTTAAGAACAAATGTAAATACTGTTTAAGAAGCTCTTCTCCTCTACCAGGTGCTTTTCAGTTAATTTATATACTAATACCAAAACACCTTAAGTGAAAGCTAATGAAATATACTAAAGAAAACACTAATGCAGATTCTGACAAGAGTTACTTCATTGTCTTCTGTATCCCATGATGGGCATCACCTGTTTGCTCCTACAGAAAGCCTCCAAGTGACACATACTTTGTGGAAGATCATTACATTTGGTTCTGCCAATTATACGCTCTGCAAAAGATAACCAAAACTCATGTTAAAACCCAAGTATACACCTTATCTGAAGTCTAGACTAGTAATTCTCAACTTGTTTTCAGTTATACTAAAAAAATACACTGAGAATATCTTGCACACTTTCACTCTAATTCTGAGGTTAGACTGAGAAGATGGTGAAAAGGATAGGCTCAAGGAGCATATATATGGCTTAGTGCAGAACAGGAAAGGTATTAAAGAGAAAATCTGACAAGAGGGTGGAAAGGTACCTAGTGCCATTCCTAATTTTTTTTTGTCAACCTTCATGTAAAGCTTTTGCCCATATTTACTCACCTGCTGTTTTAAGCACTAAGCAATGACACTGTGCTAACCCCCTGTGCTTTCTATCATAAGCTTTCTAGGCAGAACACCAAAGTTAGTCTAACATCAAGGGTAAACTACAGTAAGGACATGCAAAGGGGTCAGTGCAAATGTACAAGACATCCACAACTGTTATGACAGTTTAAGGAACTATGAATTATTTAAAGTGGTAATAAAATGTTTAATCTCCCACCTCTCTAGTGATCAGCAAGTGCTGATCCCCCACGGCAATGAGACAGATCTTTGCCAGTTGCGCAGAGATATGCTGGTTTAAATGATTAGTCAGCAAATACAGGTTCTTTTGTACTAGCACTTGCTACAAAATCAATTAAAAATCCTACAACCTAATTAAGTTCAGGAGCTAGCAGAGCCTTGAATCTCTTTCTCCTGAGCCTAGCATTCCTATTACTTTGCAATCAACCTCGTTATCCTACAGAACTGTCTACATCTATAGAAGGAGTGTCTAGCATTTAGCAGTAGCCACGTAGTATCACCTGAGCCTGTGCAATACATACATAACTTACTAAACTCTTCTTGCCTTCAGTTTTCTCAGAAGCCTCCACCAACTGGCCTGCAAATCACTCCTGCAAGCAGTAAGCTGCAGCTGGGACTGCAGGCCAGTGCAGGCTCTAGTTCACAAATGGCCATGTAGCCCTGCAAAGCTGTACAGCATAGGAGGGGGGTACACCTGAGAGTACACCTGAGAGTGCTGAGCTCTGAGGAGCAGGTTACCTGTCCCAGCATAGCTGGAAGCTCTGCAGAAGCACTGCTGTGGACAAAGCCCTGCCACCCAGCAAGCACATTAGCAAAAAGGTACCCAGAGATGCTCCAAAGGCAATCAGGAGGCTTCTCCAATGCTTGTTGAGAGGATGGGATTTGACAAACATTCTTTGTTGCTCATCCCCTGCCCTCACTGCTGAAGGGCTGTCTATCCTTCTGCACCACAGGAATGCAGCCCCACAAGCTGTTCCCAGCAGGTCTTGGGGGGGAGAGTAGAACAAAAAAATACTCTTGAGTGGAAGTTTCCTCTCAATAACCAAGGAAGGAACCACACTGATCTCTTCTGCAAGATCTCTTGAAGCTTTCCCACCACTGGCTATTCTCCCTTCCCTGTGTGGCAGCCGAGAAGAGGCCAGGTCACTGTGGGTGCATTTTGCTGAGCTTTTGGGTTTCCATCCGTCTGCATAAGCACAGAAATGGTGGAAATGCTGTTTTGTGCTATCCCAAGCACATTAAGACAACTTAGACAGTAAGAACAATGTGCTGATGAGGCCTCTTCTCAGCCACTGACCCTGTTGTGTTCAGAAGGTGACGTGAAGAGTTTATACTAGAGGAATAAACAACTGAACATACTGCTGGAACTGGCAATCTGATCAGTGATCACAAGATTTCCATTGGAGTTACTCAACTTGAACATCAAGCACATTGATGACTGCACACAGCTAAACAAAACACCAGCTTATCCACATTAGCTACCTACCTCTGGCTTACTTCAAAAGCCTTCACCTGTCTGCCAAATCTAAAACTCACTCCCCAGAAACTGAATTTGTTCAGAAATTAGTTCAGAAATAATTTCTGAAGTTGATAACACAGAAAAATAATACCTTGAAATAAGTCTGACTCTTGCAAACAAATCATTGAATGCATGACTAATTTTTCTACTTTACTAAAAAAATACTGGGCTGTTTCCCAGTACTGACTGAACATGACCAAATTTAATTTTCTTTTTCTCCCTACAATAACTTGGAGCAAGAACAGATGTAACTCTAGATTTTATTTTGTTTTGTTCCAGACAGACAACCAGTAAAGAATCCAATGGTGCTGGATGGGTAAGCAGTAGTATCTATAAACCCTGAAAGCTCAATCAATGCCATTACAAACTCCTGCAGATATCTGTCTGCTGCATATAGTGTTACAGTAATTGATGACAAGCCTTCTTAGTAAGGAGTCTAGTCAGTGAAAGAACACACTGCATCAGTTCTTAAATATTGCATTATGTGTTTTCAGTAGCATGAAACATGGGAGACATGAACTGAGCAGCACTGTCTCCATCTGGCAGATGGTTTACCAGGAAGCCCAACACACCTGAAACACTGCTGCTCCAGCTGCATGTTCAACCAGGCTGTCATCTTTGGGATGCACCTTAGCAGCCTCCTGTGCCCTTCAACTTTCACTGCCTCTTCCAAGCCTGACCTACCTTGGCAGGTTTCCTGGACACAAGCTCTCCCTCTATTAATTCTTTGCAGAAATGGTACCCTACAATCCTGTTTCCCTCCTCTTTCTTCCTCCACTGCTCCTGCCTGCTCTGTACAGAAGTCCACTAAACTGTTAAGAGATGAGCAAGACAAGCCTGGCTGAGTCCTGCCTCACAGGGATGCTCAGGTCAGGACTGCATGCTCAGGAGTTGGGCTTGACATTAACTGCGTTAAGCCAAGCGTACACCAACTGTACTGCTAAAATATTCATGGGTTTGCACTGACGTTACATAAAAAGAGTAAGAGACTGCACTTTGAGAAACTGGTGCTGCACATAGACTGCATCTATCCTCCTTCCCTCTCTGTCGCCCACTTGACCATATGAGTGACAATGCACAACAGCCTTGGATCACTTTCACACCATGCTGATCAAGCCAGCTGAGGCAGGAGTACAGTCTTTCAGAGGCAGCATGAAGAAACTGGTTTCACAGGGCTTGTTCCACCACTTGGCTGTCCCCACTGAAAAGCCTGCTCCTTATACCCCATTAAAACCTCATGCTTCAAGCCATGTCTGTTGGTCTCTTGTCCTCCTGCCACACAACCAAGCAGCCTGGCTCCAGGTTCTTGGTAAGATGCAGTCTGCAAGTGCAAAGTAGAGAAGGTAATCACTTCCATCACTCTACTGGTTCTGCTCTTGTTAATACAGCCCAGGATCCTGTTGGCCACCTTTACTGCAGGGACACACTGCTGGCTCGTGGCCACTCTGATGCCCACCAGACTCTCCCATGGGTTCTTCTGCAGAGCTGTCCCCCGCTCAGTCACACCTAGAGATCCTTCCTTCCCCAAGGCAGGACTTTGCATTTGTCCTTGTTCAACTCCATAAGGTCCCCATGGGTCAGCCCCTTCTTTCAGCCTGGCAAGGTCCCTCTGAACAGCAACCCAGACCTCATGGGTATTGCCTCTCACCCTTGCCCCAGTTTGGGGCTGTTCACAGCTTGATACAGATGCCCTGCATCTCCTCCAAGTCACCAATAAAAACATTTCACAGGGCAGATGCTAGGACAGATTCTGCAGCAGCTTCACTTGCCACCAGCCCTGAGGAATTATCTCAATGGGAAATTCAGAGACCAAACAGAAACCTCATAAGACACCTTGGGAGGCTGCCGACAGCCCCCCACCAGGATGAACAGAGGAGTCAGGGGCAGGCACTGGGCTCCATCAGCTCAGGGTGGCCAGAGGTGTCAGTGCCTGGACTGCCCAAGCACCTGCAGCTGGTACCTCCAGAATCAGGGCTGGAGACAGCAAGAGCAGAGAAGCTCTGGCTACTACAGGAAACACCCTCTTGGGAAGCAAGATGAAACACTGCTGCTTCTTGTGGGCTCTTTATGAAAGCAAGGTTATCATAGATGCTTGTCAAGACATCCAAGGCATATGCCAAGCCCTCCACCACAGCATGGAGAGCTCTGGGCAAAGCAGTCACGTTCATGTTTTTGCTTTCTAAAGCCTTGACCATCTTACCATTTTTCAAAATGACATCCTGGTCACTAATTACTCAAACAAAGCAGACACACTAGCTAAACACAACTGGCTCACAGTCACCATGCCAGGGAGGGTAGGCCACCCCAGGGGATGCCTCAGACAGGAAAAGGACCAGGAGCAGCCAGGCATCACCCTGCAGAAAGGAGCGTCTTCTCTCCCTCTCTGCAAACCACTGCTGTAATGATGCTCCCAGGAGGAAGAACTGATGTAAATAATTAAGAGTTACATGTTCATACAAGCACTACACTGCAGTGTTATGCATTGTTATAGCTTTAAGAGGATGTTTCACCTTTTTTTTTTTCATTTTTTACTTCACAAAAAGCTCTATCATTCAAGGAAACTAGTAAGGTTCAAGTTATGCTTCAAAGCTTTTTCTCTCCTCTTGATTCATGACTATGCCTGGACAATTCACCCATGGAAAGAAGTAAATCTGTTCTGCTGTTTCCAGTAAAAAATTACTATGTTTAGGCTTTACTTACAATCACTTCTGAACTACTACATCATGCAAAATGGAGCGCTGATCAACAAGAAACCTGGTCTCAGGGCCAGTAGGCATGGGCCAAGCAAAAAAGCCCTAGAATATAATGGAATAGATTTTGCATTATTCTCAAACTAACAATAAACTGTGTAATTCAATGAAAAACTGTTACCATATGCATACCCTGCAGCACAATTCTTTTAATTTTTTGTGGATGCTGGGAAATAACCTCTAATTATGGTTTAAAACAATTTAACATATTTAGGATTACAAAAGTAAACGTGACATCTTACAGTTTTTTGTTAAAAGAAAAAAGCTTCGCTTTACCTGACTGGTACTTACAACAGGCAGGATGCAACTAATTTGGTGCTTAATTTGCTGGTTTTAACCCCAGGAGAGGCCTAATGCTGTCAGGTACTCAGACCCAACACTGTTTTGCTCAAGACTCCAGCAAACCCCTCCTCTGCCTCACACATCACTAACTCTCCTCCATTACTCCTCCAACCTTGGGCTGTGTGTCTTTGTCCTCGACCTTTGCTGAGCCAGAACAACTAGAGACACTGAAGGGAGGAGAAGGATAAATTAACTTGTTTCTTTGTAGAGACTAGAAAATACCCCACATCCTTTCCTTCCTTAATTCATGCTTTTGAATTTCCTTATGGTATCTCAAATGGTACAGCAAATAGTTACAGCCACTCTCACATTCAGCTCTGTTGCTGTATCTTGTAAATCAGCATGCATTGGCACAACTTAAGACCTCAAAAGGGAAAAAAAAAAACCAAACCCAAACAACCACTCATATTGAGCCAGAACTGATTCCCCACACACATAATTGTGAATTTGCACAATTTCCCCTTTAGGAGAAATATTTCAGTTATTGAATTCGCATGAAGTGCAGTAACTGAGATATTTCTCCTAAAGGGGAAATTGTGCAAATGGCAATTGGAGTCACGTAGGATGTACCAGTGAGCTATGGGAAGGACCAGGGAAAACTCACTTCAGCTATGGCTGAGGAACAGCTGCTTCCGAGAGCAGCATGTGGCAAACACACTTTACTCTGATGCTGTCACCTTTAAGAGCATTCAGATGTGCTTCAAAGAGTAAATACACATGGGTACGTACAAGGAAAGGCATGTGTACAAGATCTGTACAGTATCTCAGACTGTTACATTGTTGAACAAAATTGAATTAAACTTTGTTATTGCTAAAAGAAGGGCACTATATATAAAAAAATACCAAGTGGAGGACACTCATCCACATACTCAATGACCAAAAGCAGCTACTGGTGTACTACAGCTAGTTGCCCAGCTCTGTCCCACAGGCTCAACAGTACATGCTTGTGGATCACAGGATTATCCATGGAACCATAGAGAAGACAGGAACTGGAAGAGACAGGAAAATGGTTATGTTAAGACATGCTTACAGGAAGGTAGATTGCCAGCGGAGTAGTTCTGCAGTTTCAAACAGGGTAAGATTTGTAAGATTTGTTTAATCTGCTACTCACAACTCCCCGAGGAGATAACTGGGTGGCACTCCAGTGCACACACTGCCTGATGAACTAGTTTATGAATGGGCTGAGCATATTAAAAGAGTCTAAAGAACATCTGAAGCAAGGCTCCCGTGGCTGCACACCCTTCACACCTCCCTCCAGCGAGACCGCCCGTGCCCTGTGCGCCCACCCGCACACCTCCAGCCCGCAGAGCCGGCATGAGGAGGGCGACAGCAGGTCCGAGGGCGCTCAGCCTCACCCCGAGAGCACCAGCTCCTGTGCACAGGCCAGCGGGTGCAGTCACCGCAGGTACCAGCCCTGCGCTGCCTGGAACAGGGCTGGAGCTGAACGTGAAACCAAAGCGGGGTTCGGAGCGAGCAGCGCGGACACAAACCTGCAGGGCCGAGCGAACCACCCCGCGGGACC
>NW_010305674.1:0-12805 GCF_000700745.2 Antrostomus carolinensis
TATTGCAGGCTTTTTTTTCCCCTTCAATCATGGAGTCTAATTTTATTAAAATTGATTACTATAAATTACCTTACAAAACTAATTCTTCCATAAACATAACTTTTTGACAATTGTATTTTATGCTGCCACCTTTACTGTGTTATTTACCTACTTCAGGCTCTCAGTTAATAAAAAGATTATTAATGTTTGAATGAAATCAGATTGATACTCACATATATCATTTGCCAGGTAAACTTCTAACAGGCTTAATGGGTCAGAAAGGACAGCTTTTCCTAATTTGGAAACTACTGCAACTGCAGCACCAAAATTTCAAAAAGAATTTTGTATAATGATGGAACTGATTTAGATTAACAGAAGCAGTGCTGAACAATGTCTGCCTTTGAGTTGACAATAATACAGATAAAAAAATAAGAAGTTGTGCAAATCTGTAATGATAAATTTTCATAAGCCTACAGGTCTATTCCCACAGTATTTTTTTCTAACCATGCTGCTGGCAACACCTAATTATGAGGTCAGAGAATTTCAGCTATAGGACAGTAAAATCAGAATCTGTTCCTGAGGAGTGATTGATCCTTATCAGGTCTGGAATCTTGTTACCACAGTAAGTATTTCTTGGAACTCACCAGCAATCTGAAATACAAATTGTCTATTGATGCCTGACCAATTTGGCGGCCTTCTATGATGGATTTACAGCATTACTAGGTAAGGGAAGAACAACTGATGTCTGGGCTTGTACAAGGTATTTGACACTGTCTCACACAATATCCTGTTTCTAAGTTGGAGAGGCATGGACTGGATGGAAGGACCACTTGGTGGATAAGGAATTGGTTGGATGGCCACACTCAAAGTGTTGTGGTCAACAGCTCAATGTCCAAGTGGAGACCAGTGATAAGTGGCATCCCTCAGGGGTCGGTATTAGGACCGGTGCTGTTTAACATCTTTGTGAGCAACATGGACAGTGGGATTGAGTGCACCCTTAGCAAGTTTGCTGATGGCACCAAGCTCTGTGTTTTGGTCGACACGCTGGAGGGTAGGGATGCCATCCAGATGGACTTTGACAGGCTTGAGAGGTGGACCCATGCAAAACTCATGAAGTTCAACAAGGCCAAGTGTATGGTCCCGCACCTGGGTCAGGGTAATCCCAAGCACAAATACAGGCTGGGTGGAGATAGGATCAAGAGCAACCCTGAAGAGAAGCATTTCAGGGGGCTGGTGGATGAGAAGCTCAACATGAGCCAACGATGTGTGCTTGCAGCCCAGAAGGCCAGTTGTATTCTGGGCTGCATCAAGAGAAGTGTGGCCAGCAGTTCAAGGGAGGTAATTCTTTCCCTCTATTCCACTCTTGTGAGACCCTATCTAGAGTACTGTGTCCAGTTCTGGGGCTGTCAACATAAGAATGACATGGACCTACTGGAATGAGTCCAGAGGATGGCCACAAGGACAATCAAAGGGCTGAAGCATGTCTCCTATGAGGACAGGCTGGGAGAGTTGGGGATGTTCAGAATGGAAAAGAGAAGGCCCTAGGGAGACCTTATAGTGGCCTTCAAATACCTGAAGGAGACCTACAGGAACACTGGGGAGGGACATTTTACAAGAGCAGGTAGTGATAGAACAAGGGGAAACGGCTTTAAACTGTAATATGGTAGATTTAGACTAGATATTAGGAAGAAATTCTTTACTTTGAGTTGCCGGAACAGGTTGCCCAAGGAAGTTGTAGATGCCCCCTCCCTGGAAGTGTTCAAGGCCAGGTTGGATGAGGCTTTAAGCAACCTGGTCTAGTGGAAGGTGTCCCTGCTGATGGCAGGGGGGCTGGAACTAGATGATCTTTAAGATTCCTTCCAGCCCATACTATTCTGTAATTCTAAGTTAACTTCATTAAGACATTACAGATGAAATAATAACAATATATTAGAAAGTTTCACTCAGATATTAGAACAAGGTATAATATATATAAATAAATCACTAAATGTATATCATATCTGGAGGCAATAGTCTTTCCACCCTATGAAAAAATTATAATCCACTGAGCCATATACTAAGTAATTAATTATTTATCCATACTCTGACTTGAAAGAATCCATCCACTCTGATGTTTTCACACCTATCTTCTTGTATTATACCATCTTTCCAATATTTCTATATTAAGAAATATTTTTCACCAGGAATAGTTTTTCACAGAAATATGATCTGGTTTTGCATTTGAAACCAGCACAATCATGTACAACAAGTTATAGTCAGTGCTCAGTTCTGCATTCTTTCCAGTAATAGTATGTCTCTAGAGTCACTGAAATACTTGTCAACTGTGCTGCTAAATTGGGTCACGTAACGTTAAAAACATCAAAGCTGGTCTTTGTATCTCCACCAAAAAATTCCTAAGAAATTCTTTTTTGGTTTCTGTATAATTATATCTTAGAAATATACACAAAATATACACAAAATTCTATCATCTTTTCCTCTGGAATGTCTTGAGGGCTTCACAATGATGTTTGGATCTTGAAGCTGCTGTAATTTATATGAAGAAGAAACGATGTGACAGATTTCCTAAAAAATTAATATAAAATCCCTTTCCTAACTGTTTCAGAGTAACTTATGAATTAAGAATTTAAAAGGACTATTGTTAACATATTAAAGTAATCTGACTCACAGGAATGATCAAGATATATATTTTCAGCATTTCTTCTGAATATATAATTTAATTTCCTCTGACTTGCATGTTTTTTCACCACTTTTGTTTTGTCAGTTTGTTTAAACATTAGAAAATTGATGTCAAAATACTAAATACCTACTTCAATTAGAGTTGCATTAGTCTTACAATATGTAACTTTTACTTATATTTTTTAATTTTTCTTTTAATTAAACAAAACATCTCTCCTAATGTATACTTTCTTACATACATGCATACATATATATATATGTTTTCTTTGAAAGATAAGGCATTTTAAAAAATTAAGTTTTTTTTTCTAGGAAATTATAGCAATACAGAAATTAGGGGACATACTTGGTTTATAGTGTTGGTTCTATAAATAGATTTAGATAGGTTTTCACACTCACTCAGGAAGTTAATTCACAAATGGCCTGATCTAATTCTCATTCAAATCAACAGCAACCTTCAGTAGGCATTGAGACTAGTCTATTTAATCTTTCGTCATCTCAGTTATACCCTTGTAAATGGAGGATGTCTCCTTTACTCACAGCAGAGATGTGAGGATGAATGTTTAATAATTTATAAAGAGCTCAGAGGTAGGTCAGCAAAGCAACTAGATAACTCCATTCTTTTATCTGTTTCTGAAAATACTGCACAAGGTCCAACTCACCTAAGTTTTGTTCTCAGGCTGGGGAAAAAGGAACTTCTCTTGGACAACCCTGAAAGACTCCAATCACTTTTCTTTGTCAGGGTAGGAAACTCAGATGCATTTCTGAGACAGCTTCAAACTGGTGACTAAAGGGAAACTAAACACATCAAGTGACATGGATCTCAGACTTTATGTTTACCCAGCCTTTCTAATTATCTGTATATATTTGTGACTTGAGTCAGGCTACCGAATCTGCCCTCCATTCAGCTAGCACTGTAGCCCTATATCCACATATAGTCATTGGTTGTGAAGCAGAAAAGGCTTTCTCTATAACCATAAGCACTTCCAAGGACTATTCTGTGGCCCTGATGGCAAACTGCACCATCCAGATGTCTAATCTCTCTCTTTGCAAATACAGAATGATTTCATTCATGGTACTTAGGATGGTTCCTGGCTTTTGATATTCTTTAACTGTGTCCGGGTATTATAGGGATGAGTATTAGCAGGCATAGGCCAAAACCACGGGAGTCACTGTGCCAACAGTTAAATGGAATTCTGGACCAAGAGGCAGTGCTCAGGGATGTACCTTGCCCCTGCACAGTTTACAAGAGCAGCTGCAACCAGACTGCCCACAAAGCAACAGGCTGGGCAATTTCTGGCCTCAAACTGTGTACTATTAGAAATGGTAAACCATGGAATTAAATTGATGTACAGATTAAAAATCTCCTCACAAAACTTTTTCTAGTCTATTAAGATGTTCATGTTACAGTACAGTGTCAATACATCTAAGTGGTGACTTAAATAGACTTTTTATTAAAGCTGCAAACACCACTCTTGCTCTTTAACAGTGCTCCAAACAGGGCTATTTATTGAATCATAGAAAACAAAGCACACTTTCTCATCCAGTGGTGTCAAAGTAGACTTTGATAAAGGCAGTAAAATAAAAAAATAAATATTTAGCTAAGCAATCTACTAAAACAGTTAAAATAAAACTGCTGTTCAAAAAATACAATTTTAATTATATTCAGATTAACAGCTAATAGAGTAAATCAATATAGAATTTTTATTTATAAAATAATAAGGTAAATTGATAATATCTTTGCACTTTGATATGAGATGTAATTCTATATTGAATTGAAGACTGTTTTCATGAAACCCAGGTATTCCACAGTGGTTATGGTCTGGTTAACATTTAAAACAGATATGCATCTGTAGCTCTTTATCTTAATATATTTATGTTTGGTTTATTTCATTATTAGGTTTATAGATTATAGAGTTGTTTCTTTCTCAAGCACACTTGGGATGTGTAATTAGGGTCAGAGATCTAAAAATACCACAATGCATCACCAAAAATGATAAAACTTGAACATTTTGTAGCTTTTTTATTTAAATAAAACAAGGGTAAGTTGACCAACAGTGTACTTAAAATTGACTCATTAAGCTGGTTGAACATAAGTATTAAGATTAAAGAAATTATTTAATCATCATATGATTCAATGAATGAGATTATCATAGTTACTAGATGTTACTTTCAGAAAAGAATTGCACTTATAGGAAAAAAAAATAAAGAGAAGAAAGAAGAGTGAGGGACGGGAAGGGAAGGGAAGGGAAGGGAAGGGACGGGAAGGGAAGAGAAGAGAAGAGAAGAGAAGAGAAGAGAAGAGAAGAGAAGAGAAGAGAAGAGGAGAGGAGAGGAGAGAAGAGAAGAGAAGAGAAGAGAAGAGAAAAGAAAGGAAAAGAAAAGAAAAGAAAGGAAAAGAAAAGAAAAGAAAAGAAAAGAAAAGAAAAGAAAAGAAAAGAAAAGAAAAGAAAAGAAAAGAAAAGAAAAGAAAAGAAAAGAAAAGAAAAGAAAAGAAAAGAAAAGAAAAGAAAAGAAAGGAAAAGAAAGGAAAAGAAAAGAGAAGAAAAGAAAAGAAAAGAAAAGAAAAGAAAAGAAAAGAAAAGAAAAGAAAAGAAAAGAAAAGAAAAGAAAAGAAAAGAAAAGAAAAGAAAAGAATTGGATTGCAATTATATCTTCTATCTAGAAGACATTTTCTTTTTACATTTACATGGGCATGAGAATGTATCATTTCTCAAATAATGAAATGCAGTATTAGGTACATTTTTACAGCTTAAACTGCCAGAGTGAAAAAGTGTGTTAGAAATGTTAATGACGTGCTTTATTGCTCTAATAGTCTAGTATATATGTTTATCGACATACTTCATTGATATATTGCCTTATTTCCTGAGGTCTTGAACACCTGGAGCCTATACTAATACCTGAAAATTAGAATTCTTCCCACCATAAAGAAAGAAGAATTATTTCTTTTAAAAATAGCCAGCGTCTGATTAATATTATGTGGTTTCTTTTAAATGAGCTGCATAAGTATCATTAGGGCTTTTTAGGGAATGAGTCAGATCCTGATAATTGCAAAGTTAATTTAACTGTGAAATGAAGGTATCTGTGTGTGCCAGAAAATGTCCTCTAGTAGTCTGTGGGCAATAACCTCAAATGGTATAAATCTGCATTAAGTCTACTGAGTTGTGGATTTATACCATTAAAGATCCTAGTCCTATGTTAAACCCTTTTATCCTTCAAAGTGCCATTTACATAGATTAATGAATTATAGGAATAAAGCTATCACAGAAATTTCCATCCTTTTGCTGCAACCTTCGTTTTTGTTATAAATGACCAAGTCTTTCTCAGACAGGAAGGAAAAAACAAAGAATTCAATAACACATCTTTAGCCAAACCCAAACTCATATAAATCTGTTTCTGAAAGCCTTAGGCATTATAGAATTCTTATATTTAGAGCTACAAATCTCATCCATTCCTAATAAAAGATTTCATAGGATATCTACCTTCCTCACAGACTCTGAATTTATAGAATAAGCAGGAGACTCTTCTAACAGCCCAAGGATGCACCTTGTACTGAGACTTGCACCAAAGTACTCTGGAGTCAGTAATTCCTCTTTTAAATTCCAATAAGGTGGATGATGGGGCTTATGCCCCATTTTGGAATTTTTTTTTTTTTTTTTTTTTTGGTCTTTTACAAATGGAGCTGATTTGTAATACTTTTATTTGGAAGACAAATGTGAGAGTTTTAATACATTTTTCTAGAGGAAATTTTTCCTAGGTCCAGGATAGCATTCTATAGAGAAAAATGACTAGTAACTAAAAGACAAAGATATTTGCCTATGATTGCAAGAAGAAGACAGGCCTCTCTTCTTCTAATTCTTGCACTTTTTTATATGAACTTCTGTGATAGTTTCACTGGGCTAGCCCTTGGCTAACAGCCTACACAGCCATTCACTCACTTCCCCCCCACCCCCAGGGGATAGGGGAGAGAACTGAGGGCAAGGCTAAGGAGGCTTGTAGGTTGAGATAAGAACAATTTAATAATAGAAATAAAAGAAAACTTTAAAAACCTAATATTGAAATAGTAGTGATAATGATAATGATAATGATAATGTAATAAATCCCACAAACGAGTGATAACCCAGTGCAAATGCTCACCACCCGCAGACTAAGCCCAGCCCAATCCCAGAGGAGCAACAATCCAGAACCAAAACCACAATCCTGGAAGAACGAGAGCCCAAGCGAAAACCAGCATACTATCCTCGCTCCCCCTTTTCCAGTCAGCCCTGGTTAATATACTGACATGACGGGATATGATATGGAATATTTTATTGTCACATCCAAATGTCAATTCTGGGTTTTGCTATTCACTGCACTTCTCCCTCCCAGTCCTAATGCACCTGTGAACCAGCCAAACATGACGGCCTTGAGCTGCAGAAGCATCTAATAACATTGGTACTTTTATCAATGTTCTTCTCATAACAAACCTTGCATCGAAACCAAAACACAGCTATTCTAACTACTAAGAAGAAAATTAACTCTATCCTAGAAAAACCAGGACAACTTCTTCAGGAATTTTCCATTCAATTTTGTTTTGCTTTGTTCTCAAATTGTTTCCATGACAGAAAAAAAAATTTGTTCAGCTAATTGATAAGAGTAAGAAGAAGTTAGAACAAGTCTAGAGGAAGGCCACAAGGATGATCAAAAGACTGGAGCACTTCTCCTACAAGGACTGGCTGAGAGAGTTGGGGCTGTTCAGTCTGGAAAAGAGAGGGCTCCAGGGAGATCTAATAGCAGCCTTCCAGTACCTGAAGGGGGCCTACAAGAAACCTGGGGAGGAACTTTTTATAAGGACAGGTAGTGATAGAACAAGGGGTAATGGCTTTAAACTGAATGAGGGTAGGTTTAGATTAGATATTAAGAAGAAATTCTTCACTGTGAGGGTGGTCAGGCACTGGAACAGATTGCCAAAGAAATTGTGGATGCCCCCTCCCTGGAAGTGTTCAAGCCCAGGCTGGATGAGGCTTTGAGCAACCTGGTCTAGTGGAAGGTGTCCCTGCTGATGTCAGAGGGGTTGAAATTAGATGGTCTTTAAGGTCCCTGCCAACCCTAACCATTCTATGATTCTATGATAAGTCATATAGTTACAGTAAACTCAAATAATCAGGAGTACTAAATATGGTATGGTTTCTGGGAGCACTATGTCAAGTGAAACCTTAGATAACTGCATGCTTTTCATGACCAAGGTTTTTCCATTATCAGTTATGGGACTTCTGGATTTATTTAAATTTTCTACTTTACAGCACATAGCAGAAATAATGCAAGAAATCCAGGAATAAATAAACTTTTTAATAATAACTAAATTATTCTTGCTAGAAAACTGCTTTGCTCACCCTAGATTAGAGCCTAGATGTGACAGACATACATCAAATGGGGACAGTTAGAAGGCTAAGAGGATGGTGCACAAAAAAGACAAGTCAATTGAATAGTACAGATATGTTTTAAATCTTCTCTGGTAAAGCCTTTCTTTCTCCTTACTAACCAAAGAGTCAGACTAACAGATTAATTTATATCAACCAACATCTAGTATACAGTACTTCTCTCTGCTTCGTAATTTTGGTATACATTACTAGGCAGAAACATGCTGTGGGGTTTGTGTTTAGAAACTGAATTATGTTTTTTCTCAGCTATCACCTGCTCTGTACCACTTTTATCTGATAAAATCATACAGCAGTTTAATAAACAGTTTAAATCCAGGTTTCCATGGATTACTTTATGTCTGATAAACCTATGGTGAATTACAACTAATAAGTAACGTTGCATTAAGCTCCAACTTTAGTCTTATTTCTTAGGTTGTAAAATAATTTAAACATGTAATTTATCACCTAAAGTAAACAAATAAAATGTATATTCTATCATGCTCAGTTCTATCCAGTGTTAGTTTGCAAACTCACTAATTTCCATATATACTTCTGTAGTCTTTTAGATTGCTGATGTTTTTGAAATAACCTGCTTTTTTCTGCATCACATTATTGTAGTTTTAATAGTACTTTGGCCTGACTGACTGACAATTACTTGCATCATGAGACAACAAGAGAAACTCATGGCATCTGAGCATACTGTCCTTGTACTGTTTCCTGCTTGTTGCACAGATTCCATAATATAGATGCATCTCCCTGGCATCATTAGTAGCTGTTTTCATTGATACAGAAATTCTAGAGCATGTGGCAGGGTTAAATTACCTTCAGTTAATAACCACTTTCACATTGTTTCTTTTTGTACACACACGCACTAATTGGTCCCTTAATGCATCATTTAAGCTCTCTGAACCAGCAATGCTGTGTTAATTTAGTTAATTTAGCAACTTCAGAAAAAAAAAAAAAAAAGAAAAAAAAATAAAAGTGGAAAGAGTCTGAAGTCACTAGTGGTTTAGGGACTAGGTGATTTTGTGTGGCTTCCACAATCTATGTAAATATTTTCTCCACTGGTTTAATAGAAACTCTAAGCTTATGCAACAGTTTAAAAAGGTTAAACACCATTGTGCTCACTAAAACCAAAAAGGTTTTTTTGCAATTTAGGATATTAGTTGCATGATATTGTTTGAAGCCTGAGATACAGGTGGGTCAGTTCTCTATTGAGCTATCAAACAATTCCATTTCCCCCAAGTTAGCCATTAACCTTTTTTCTTTTTTAAACAAGCAATTTACTTGCAGTCCCAGTAGCTACATGATGTTTCCTCCTTATATTTTTTGCTAGGCTTTAATCACTCTATTTTTCACAATATTTTATAGGAGTCCATTCTATCAACAGTGTTGTGTTCTTTGCCATTGGCTTAACAATTGTATTATGAAGAAAAGAAATTATCAATTTTACTGAGTAAACAACATATGTAACTTTTAACTAGATATATATACAACCCAGTTAACAGTATTTTAGATCTAAGAAATGGTGAAGTAATCACAGTAGAAGAATTTAAAAATAATTTAAAGACATATTACCAACTTCTTTTGAACTCAACATATAAAGAACTTTTTGTTTACATGTTTTTTGACCATCCTTGACCACACTTCAGCTTTATAGATTCCAGACACCAAAACATGAGGCTTTGCGGGAAATCTCTAGTAATTTCCCCTGTTTATACATTGTCTGCTTTACAGTTCAACGTTTGACCATGTATAGCATAAAAAAAAAAAAAAAAAAAAAAAAAAATCTTTACAGGAGGAAGATCCTGGGATTACTGGGAATGTATCGTGCGTGCCCATACTTGTATTAGCTTATGTATCGTGAGTGCCCATACTTGTATTAGCTCATTACTCACTAGCTAGTAATTAAAAAAAAAATAAAAAAAAAAATCCCCAAACCTGACAAGCTAAATTCTTGTAATACTAGAAAACGAATGGAATAAAAAGCTAAAACCACCCTTATGCCACTGTATTAAATCCAGGGCATACTCACCTTTTAAAGATGTGAGTACTTTGGAACCCCCTCTCAAAAACAGTAAGGGAGAACTGAAAGACACACAGAACCAATTTTCAAGGCTTCAAAATGTAAAATGGCTAAAAAAAAATAGGACATTTTGATCTGGAAAAGAAATAATAAACAGATGGCTTGACACATGTCTATCAAATCGAGTACCATGGAAAAATAAGCCAAAAATTGTTGCTCTTCTTCTCTCTCATGTAACAACTCAGGGATTTAGATGAATATTAGAACCTAGACTGTTTATTTCTGATATTGTGTGACAGGAGAACATATACTTTATCTGTTCTTGGTAAGAGATGCCACTCAGAGGCCATTAAAACACCTGTCATTCACTTTCTGATATGTAGCAACTTTACCACCACAAATCTCTGCAGTTCGATGTAGTTCCAGGTATAGATATAGAGAGACAACATTGGACTGGGAAAAAAAAAAAAAAAAAAAAAAATCAGAATACTTAGTGGTGTTTTGGTGCAGATTATTTCAGTTTGAAATTCTACATTTATTTTCTATTCCTTTGGGCTGCAGAACTGCTAAAGTATACTCTACAAAAAATAGAGTAAAGGTATTGGGTAAATAGTTCTTATTTTTCCTTTATTAAATACAAAATATTTTAGAACTTCTAAACAAAATATTTTAGAACTTCTAATTTTTAGCTGTGTTTCTATGGACACAAGTTGTGTGATCAGACAGCCTTTATCATTTTCTGTCTCTTTTCTAATTACTTTAAATCATTGGTCAGTTTCTGCTAAACTTAGGCAGACTAATAATAAGAGATCTGACCAATGTAATATCTGATACAAAGGATATGGAAATTCCTCACAGAGCTTTCCTAAAGACAATTTTTTTATCTCCAGCAGCTAAAAGAGAGGGTTCTTTAGGCTCATAAACTAGTCAAATGACAGCAGATGTCTTGATAATAAAGATACGCTTTTCCTTAGCTTGCAAGTCTTAGCGAAGTAAAGAGAGCTGGAAGTATTAAGCTAAATAATGAAAAGGATGATGGTGTGTTACTGCAGGTATTGATGTGAAAAAGAAAAAATAAGAAAGATCAATTATCTGAGATCATTATGGTTAAACCACTAGTCAGAAAATACAGGCTTAATGAGCTCTACTGTTCCTAAAACTACTTAGAATTTGGGATTTTTGCTTTTAGGTCAGCTGTAAAAATGTGGGAGATGGAATAATGGATTTTGTCTAACTCTTATGAGGCAGAATTGAACAAAGTAAAATAGACATTTAATTTAAAAGTCCTGTTAGTAAGCCTTGATTGAAAGTTCTTTACCTTACAGTGCCTGAGACAAGAATCAGGAACCTACCTACTGCTAGGTTGCAAAGACTTTAGGTTTTTTGAGAATTAACTGGTATTAAATCACCCACAGGAGATTTTCCTTATGATCATATTAATGCAATAGAAACTTTAAGTATTAGAACAAAAATATAATGAACAATTAAATATGGGTATGTTCAAGGAAAGATCATTTCCACAGTTCACACCAAGACAAGCATGTATTCACAACTTAGTGAAAATCAAAACCTGTGCACTTCAAACACAGTGTTCCATTTCACTTTTCTAGTTATGGTATTCCTACCTCCCTATATTTCTGTATACTAAACAGTATAATGCTGAAATATATGTTACCATAAAATATGATACCAACATCTGTTTTCAACTATGAATTGTTTGATAAATATGAATTAAAACAGTTTTCAAAACTCAGGAAAAATAATAGACGTATTTCCAATTTCAAGTCAATAGTGTTTAATTCTTTGTAAATAATGAGTGAAATTGAGTGTCAAATCAGTGATAGCAAGATAGAAAATACAAACTTTGAAAAAGGATGGTGACAATTTTATTAAACAAACAAACAAAAAATTAATAAAAATTCAGTGAAATGTCCAATGAACAACAAAAACCTCCAAATAAATACCTATGTATTTGAGAAAAACTTTAACTCTTGTAAATTAAGTTGGATATTCAGGCAGATACAACTCTTACTCTGTCTAATGTACTGCTTCACAGCCAGTCTCCTAATTTCAGCTGGATTTTTTTCCAGTCTCACTTTCCTGGTCCTATACTTTGCAAGACCAGACAACGACATATTTCCTTTTTATCACCATTATCTGTGGTAGTGATCCTTCTTATGATTATGAAAGAACTCTTTCAAACTATTTTGATCATACTGTATTCCAGTATGATCATTTTCATAGATAAAAATATTTTTATATATTTTTATAAATATGTGTATAATGTAGATGTAAATATTTATATTAAGATAAAGGTATAAAATCTATAAAATCATTAATGAAGTTAGTAATCTAACTCTTCAATTTATAGAAAGAAAGAGAAATTGACATATGTACATATATGTATATGTGTGTATGTGACAACTTTCAACCTGACAAAGCAAAAATAATTTTTCAAAATATTTCTGAATTTTTTATTCTAAATAAGCCTTTTACATTTGGCATAAAACCTGGGACAGAACATGCAAATAAGTATGGCAAAATTGCCCCAATATTCATATATCAAAATGCCTTAAATTTTAATTTGGGGAGGGATTCTGCTATTCACTATAAATTTTATTTTAATCATTCTTACAGTAGTAGCATTTTCTATAATTTAGATACTTATTTAAATTGTTTCCAGGTTTCAAAATAGCTTCATAAGTGAGTAGACTACCACATTATCTTC
>NW_010305674.1:12818-18508 GCF_000700745.2 Antrostomus carolinensis
CTCTTTCCAGTACACTCTCCTTTTTTTATTTGACATGAAATAATTATTTTTCATCTCTCCAGTCTTTAAGCCCACTGTGAAATAATTTTAACAGAAAATTGTAATAGGGTGTCCAACAGAACATGCATTGGGGTTGGCTTTAAGCATAGACAAAATAAGGAGCTGCTCTGCACAACAGACAGAGGTGCTAATTGCATGACATGGAGTGAGAAAGAAATACACACAGACTAACAGATGGACCATTTGACCCTTTAGCCACAGTTAGAACAGCATTTCTTCAGACAAGCTTGGTACTGAAAGTTACTTTTCCTCACTAATAGGTAGCCATGACCCTGCTATCTGCATGCTCACTAAGTTCCTTCATGCAGCTCTCCTCCTGGGGATACGTGGGACACAGTTATAGCTTTCCTCCCTCCCCACACTCCTACCAGCCATCTCAGCCAGTCTGGGTGTATTCGAAGACTGAAGAGGCAACATGGTTCACAATTGTATGGGTTGCAGAAACTGTACTTTCTCAGATACCTAATCTACTTGCAAAAAACCCCCACAAAACAAACACACAAACAAAAACTTTATTGTAAACTAATTCTACAGTTACATATTACATAAGGAAAAACACAAAAGCAAAAACAAAAACCCAGAACAAAAAGAAGCCATGCCTTCAGGTATTGAAGGAATTTTCCTACCCATTGCTGCTTAAAGTAGTTTTTATTACTTAAAAAGAAAAGCATGTTTGAAGTTATTTATGGACTACTCTTTTCTAATAGACATTCTAAGAATGCACTAATATTTGCACTAAATTTTAAATACCAATTCTGATCTACAAATTTGATTAAAAAGTAGGAAAAACTGAATGTGTAGTGAGATGCTTTCTTTCATCACTTTGAAGAGTCCTCATTAGAAAAACCCAGTACAAACATGTTCTATGCCAAAAAAAAGTACTAAGCAATGTTTACTATCTATCCAAATAAGTTAAAGTTTAGGTTTTTTTATATTGTATTGTGTTTGCGTGGGAATGTTTTGGTAGAAGGAGGACTGGAGGGCTGATTTCTGTGAGAAAATGACAGAAGTTTCCCCCATGTCTGATAGAGCCAATGCCAGCCATCCCCAAGATGGACCCGTTGCTGGCCAAGGCTGAGCCCATCACCCACGGTGGCAGTGCCTCTGGAATAACATATTTAAGGAGAGGGAAAAAAAAACTGCTATGCAACAGCATCCAGGTGAGAAGAGTGAGAATATGTGAGAGAAACAACTCTGCAAACGCCAAGGTCAGGGAAGAAGGAATGGAAAGATATGCTCCAGAGAGATTCCTGTGTAGCCCATGCTGAAGACCATGGTGATGGAGGCTGAACTCCTGCAACATTTGAAGGTCCTCATGGAGGAGATATCCATCTGTGCCCATGGAGGACCCGACACTGAGGCAGGTGGATGCACCCAACAGAGGCTGTGACCCCATGGGAAGCCCATGCTGGAGGAGGGTCCTGGCAGGACCTAGAACCCCCTGGAGAGGAGCTCATACTGGAGCAGTTAGTTCCTGAAGGACTGCACCCCATGGAAAGGACCCACGCTGGAGCAGTTCATGAATAACTGCAACCTGTGGGAAGTTCATGGAAGACGGTCTCCCATGGATAGGACTCCACACTGGAGCAGAGGAAAAGTGTGAGGAGGAAGGAGCAAAAGAGACAATGTGTGATGAACTGAGTGAAACCCCATTCCCCATCCCACTGCACCACTGGCCAGGGGGGAGGTAGAGAATTTGGGAGCAAAGTTAAGCCTGGGAAAAGGGGAGAGGGCGGGGGGGGAGGTGTTTTAAAATTTGGGTTTATTTCTCATTACCCTGCGCTGATTTGATTGGCAATAAATTAAATTAGTTTATCCAAGTCGAGTCTTTTTTGCCCATGACAGAAATTGGTGAGTGGTATCCCCATCGTCATCTCAACCCACAATCTTTTAGTCATATTTTTCTCCCCCTGTCCAGCTGAAGAGGGGGAGTGATAGAGCAGCTTGGCGGGCACCTGCCATCCAGTCAAGGTTAACTCACCAAAATTATAATAGCTTCCAAATTTTCTATTTTCTATCAGCAAATAACTTCGGACAGAAATTAAATACTCAGACTTTCTAACCATTTAGAATTATAGCAATTGGATTAAACAATTTCTTCCTTCCCTAGAAAGATTCCAAATAATTTCATGACTAAATATTAAGTTTCTTTGTAGTGTTTAATTGGAAATCGTTACTAATCATGGACTGTGTGAATGCTTTTTCTGCCATTAAATAAAATCACAGTTAAGGAGCACCAAATCAAGTATGTTTCATTTGTAAAACTTTTGTCATTCTCTTATGTGAAAGATAGACTATTTCTTATATATAATATAACTCATACAAGATTCTGTGCTAAAGTTAGAACCATTATTTCAGGTCCATTAGTGCTAAGTTTCATTTTTCAAAGTCTCTCAGGGCACCTAAAATAATAGCAAAAACTGAAGACATACGCTACTAATGAAGTCTGTTTCATAACCTCAGAGCTATGTTCTTGCACTATTTTGACAAAAAGTAATTACTTGCTTTATTTTATCCAAAGGCTAAACTTCTAACATAAGAAAAAAAGAAAAAAAGGGGGAGGTGGGGTGGTGGAAATAGAATATATGTTGAATTATATGTGCAGAATAGGTAAAAATAAAATAAAATAAAATATTACTTACTAGTAAACTTGTAAATACTAACTGAAATTAGTCTTATACCCACAAAAATTGATAACAGTAGAATGGTTTGCCAGTTTTCCCCAATAAACACTATTTTTAAAGACAGTGAAAATTGACACATCTAAATAATTTTATTTATTTATTTATTTATTTATTAATCAAAGTGAATTATCCATGTCAGTAATAACGACTGTAGTTTTGGAACAGAGTAGGCTGGATTTCTGTTCAGTAATGTGTGCACTTTTGTCATAACAGGTGTTACAGTCTGACATAAAGTTTCCTGTGCTGAATTTTTATTAATATTATTTTGACAGTTTTTTTTTTTATAATGTAATTACAAAAAGCTGGGATTTTTTTTCCCTTTTGTCTTTCCTCCATACCTAAAAACAATTCCAAGTTGTCACAGTATTTAGATAGGGTGGCTTCAAAACAGACCACAGTAATAGGTGATCTATAATCTAAAATGTATTTGCTAAACAGAATAGGTATAATATGTGATTATTGGTGTTTATTTTAAGTTTTCTGCTCTGTGATGCACACAAACCAATCCTCTGTCAGTTTAGAGCAACACCACAGCCTAGAGAAGCTCCAAGATCAATGTACCAAGCCATGGGCAGTGGCTGTGCTCCTAATGCACAGCAGCTCCCCTTTGGGTTCAGCCTTCCCCATGGTGCCAGACACACCTTCATGTGTTCCCTTGTGCTTCTGCCTTTCAATTATTTGTTGGGGTTTTTTTTTATATCAGCTCATAGGCTTAAGCTACCACCAGCATCACCAGATTTCTATCACCCCCTGGTCTCCTGACTCAAATGTGTTAAAAAAGTCTACAGTTTGTTAATTGCATTGTTTTCCATAGCAGGTTAATTTAGTCAGTCAGAGCTGAGCTGATCTAGTTGAAGTCTCATTTTTTTGGGTGGTGCTTCTGACTAGGCTTCATCTCATAGCACTGAAAGCTGTTGTATTCCTCACAATCTGTGGAGACTGCAAAGCATATTATTTAGATGAGAAGCATGATATGAAATCACTGTCAGGCAATTCTTTATCTGCACAACAAGGTCATGTCTTTGTTCAGAGTGACACAGTACTGCAAAGAAACTGGGAGTTCAACTGGTTTAATTAAAGAAATACTAAAACCTTTTGTTAAAATTAATTCCGAGTTGGGCCTATGTAGTGAGCCTTAAATCAATTTTAAATCATCTAGAGTCATCCTGAATAAATAGGGTCTGAGTCTAACTGTGCTGCTTCCACTGCATTCCCAGAGCTCTGATTACATTTGGAAACATGGTTCATGAGGATATTTAGCATCTTTAATAATAAAAGGACTTACTTACCCAATTTGTAAGGGAAACAAGTCCTTTAGCAATTTGGATAGAATATTGGTTATTGAGAGACATGTCAAATCCTTTACTGTATTTAAAATGTAGTTTAATCATTGCATAGTGTCTAATGGGTTATTCCAAAATAAGAACAGGAAAAAAACAAAAGGCAATTCAATGTGTTCCTTTTAACTTCTGTCCAACCAACATATTATTTTTGTTCATGGTTTATTGTCATCGGGTACCCCAGCTTTTCGGCACATAGTCCCACTGTACTGCTTATTGAATTAATAAAGACCATTATCATAAACCAGGTGAACCAGCTCAGTATCTTTTCATTTTTGATCTCTACTCTGAATAAACAAACCTAAAATTGTCATTTTCAGACTAGACAAGAAGAATTAATCAAAACTCTTACAGTGAAACATAGTTATGTATCTATTCAGCAATCATTTTCACACTTCCATTTTTATCTCTGTGTCTTCTCTGAAGAAGACTGCAATTTTTTATTTTTTTTTTTTATCATGATGTCAGGAAAGTGGATATCATAAAGGAAATTCAAAGAGAATACAATTATATAAGGAGTATAACTGCATTCCTGAACATGGGACAAAACAAAGTAGAGATATCTGAAGTTTAATTAAGGAGTCACTTTGGCATGAGTGACATAGCCCAATTACTAACACTGAAAGATAAAGAGACACACTTTACTTTGATGCCTAGTAACCTGGAAATCTAAGAAAGCCATACATGTATTCTGTTGTTCTTTCTTCTGTAAGTGCATCACACTTAAGTGAAACTTGCGAACTGAAGGGGACATATATTATAAATAAGAAGTAAAAATGTATTTTATTTCCTGAAAGGCTAGCGTTGAAGAAATAAGATTTCACATGTTGGATTAAGGACAGCTCTCCTTGCATTGCAATCATGTGGAAGAAGAAACATATTCCAGAGTTTCAGTCAGGAAATGGATACAGGACTCATTGTCACCAGTAAGAAACTCTTATGTAGTAACTGTTTCAGACAATTGCAGTACATTACTACTAAGTAATATGGTAAAAATATTAATAAAAGTACTATGTTATAAAATATATGTTATAGCAAATAAAAATAGCATCAGATATAAATATTTTTCTGAATTATGTAATTTTGCATTTGAAAGTAATATATTTTTTTCCTTTTCAAAATTAGATTACTACGAAGATTAGAGATTTGATGCATACCCTGGCATACTGATAATTCTAAAGAGACATCAAAGAGGGGTATACTAAATCTGATACATTAATATTTTGGTCGTAATTCCATAATTAACCCTTTGAAATAAAATAGGTGAATGAAGGTAATGAGGATGTAGGAATGAAACAAAATAAATTTTTGAAACCTAAAATCTGGATAAATTATTTTGAGATTCTCCAGTGGTTGGACTGTAGTTTTTAATTGACATCTGAACTCTAGTTCCTCATCAAGGAGATTTTAGCAAAAGCTAGGAGTAAAAGAGAGTCAAATCCTCTAAAGTCAGATGTTAATTAAGCATAGTAATTAATTATTTTGACTAACAAGCTCAAATATCATCTGAGAAGTAATCTTAATCAGATCTTTAGTATCCCAAGAACTTACTATAAATAAATGTATTAAATCAGAAAAGTAAAAAAAATATATTCCACTTCGGAAA
>NW_010305674.1:18536-20896 GCF_000700745.2 Antrostomus carolinensis
GTGACATCCATGTAAAGGTCAGATATTTTTGAAATATTTAGAGAAGTAGCTACAGGGTAGGCTAAGAGTGAAATATTTAAATTGGATGAGCAACCAAAAATTTCCAGACTATTAGTTACCATAAGATTTTCTGTTATTTGACTTTAGTACGTTTGCCTTCCTTTACAGAAACAATGGTTATCGTTTCCCCCCCCAAAAAAAATTAATATGTAGACAAACAGACAAACAAATAATTCTTCCCTCCTGACAGCTCTTTATGCGGTCATCTCTTCGGTGGCTGTCTCAAGTTATGCATTTCAGCAATTCTGGAGAAAGTAAGCACAGTTGTTTTCAGGGCAGCCTTCAAATTTCCTTGACCTTAAGGAATGTGGCATTAGATCAAGTTATACTACAGAAAGAGCACTGACTGTGCTGACAACTGATTTCTCACTTGTGATGGATGAAGACATCTATATACTAATTCTCTTAGATTTATCGCTGTTAGAAACACTAACCATGATCTCTTTTTGAATCTGAACAGTCTTATATGAAGGGAACGGATTGCTGAAGTGGGCTGCCCATATTTTTCTTTTGGTGACCTTTGAGCAGGGGTCCTCAAACTACAGCCCACGGGCCAGATACAGGCCCCCAGGGTCCTCAATCCTGCCCGCTGATATTTACAGAACTCTTTGGAGTTCAAGGTGTTTATCTTTCTGTCCCTGACTTTCTCTGAAAAATCAATAATAAAAAGAAGAATTTGCATGATCAGTTCTATGAGTTGATGGAGTAAATATTACTAGTCAGAAACTTCCAGGAAAATCCTTAGAAATAACTTATTTCTGTATTATTTGAAACTGGGTTAGTTACACTTCATATTAATTCTCCTAGGATTCTCTTGAAGTAAAGGCAGACAATATAGGGGCAAGTCTTTGTCTCAGAAAGATTCTTGGAAATAACCAAAACCATGTTCAATTTGGATTACGCTGATTTAACAAAAGTTACAGGAGCAGATATTTATCCTTTTAGCTGTATTTAGGTTCCTTAGAAGATACAACATAGATTATAAAGGAGTTCTGTCTACAAAAGTCATGGTTTATGTATTAAAAATATTTGTATTTTTAAAAATATTTAAAAATATTTGTATTACATTTGCAACTTGCATTAAATGCAATTAGCAAACATTAAGAAATATGTGTTTAGCAAATAATAAAAATATTAACACATGGATATTCCTGACAAGCAGTGTTTATGCATGTGTTATTTACTTATACAAGTTATTTTCAACTTCAGAAGTTTTAATTGTAAGCTTTACTTTCAGTAGAAATAACTGATACACACTAAAGGAAAAATAGTACTCGGGCTGTTTTAATTCTCAGAGCAAATTATACACGGTTATGACATAGTGCAACCAAGTTCAGCCACCAAGATGATCATGAAGGTGGACAGTATGATGTAGTAAGACATGCTGCTGAGAGATCTGAATTATTTCAGTCTTCAGAAAAAAAAAAAAAAAGACTATGGGAGTGTCTCACTGATGTCTTTAACAGTCAAACAGATGGTTATAAAAAAGACAGAGCTAGCCTCCACAGGTGCACAGTGAAAGGACAATAGTCAGTAGACAGTTATGTCAATAAAAATTCCAATTAGATTTTCTAAAAATAAATAAATTACAAAGTAGTGGGTCAAATACTGAAACAGTTTGCCCAGGAGTATCTGTAAAACCTCATGGACATTTTTATAAACAGACTATGTCAAAAACTCTGAGCATGCAAATGGATACTGTTTCAAGCAAGGAGTTGGACCAGATTACCTCCTACAGTCCCTTTCAAACCAAATTATTCCTTAAATTAATAATAGCTGACTTCCTTTTCATGGCCTATTCGTATCAGTTTTAAGATTCCTTGAACTTTCTCTGGAATTGTTGCTACTGTGCAAAGTACATCTAATGTACTGATATTTAGTGTTATCCTGCTTTATTTCTTTATTATTTGAGCAATAAATCTGTACACCATTGCCTTGCCTGTTGTAATTACCCACAACCCAGCAGATTATTTCTTTTTTAGCTTTGAGAAAGAAATGAGATGAAACAATATTGATTTGTTAGTAAAATTAGAATTAGACCTTCAGCACAATTCGTTCGATAGAGAAGTGTTTTGGGGGAAGATTTTAGCACCTGAACAAGGATCTGTCTTATGTCCCTGGGATCAGGGCTAAATTGAGTTAGCTATGTTGCTCTCATAAAACTGTAATATGCATTTGAACTTCCTCCCACAAAACTGGAGTCCAAGTTTTTTCCAGCATATCAAGAATTTTGATTAAATTCAAAGTTTTTTATGGTTAAATATAGAAGTAGTAAGCTTATATATATATATATATATATA
>NW_010305675.1:0-1115 GCF_000700745.2 Antrostomus carolinensis
CCCCCACAGCAGCTGTGCACAGATGTTTTCTGGATCCTGCTGAGGCTGTTGAATGTGTTACTCTTTCCAGCTGCTCACAGCTGACCCTTTAGCTGGCTGCTACGCTGGTGGGACCATCGGAGTCATGAGACGTGATAGCAACAAACCTCTGCACCAGAGGTCGTGGGGATACAGGGTCCTGGGGGCAGCGAGCAGGGGACTGGGGCTCTGCACTCACTAACGCCCTGATCCTCACCTGATCTCACCTCACTCTGCAGCCAGGACCTGGTCCTAGGGGATTTCACCCCCAAACTGACATCAAGTAAGAGCTGATCTGTCATTTCAACCTGCCTTTGTGTTGTGTCAACCAGCTTCACCATGAGGTTTGAAGCAGCATATCCTGGTGTGAGCTGGGCCAGAGCTGGTTCTGTTCAGCAGCTGGAACAGCGCTGGGGTTGGGTTCAGCTGGGATTTGGTAGGAGAAGAACGTTGATCACACACCGATGTTTTCAGTTGTCACTGGAAGTTGAAGGACTTTGTGTTTTGCTGGTCTGGGAGGGGTGAGGAATATTGCCATGGATCAGCTCCATGGGCATTGGGCTCTGCCCAGGGGCTGTTCCATCTCCTGTCCCCCATGGGCAGGAGATCCATGAGGGGCTCTTCCTCTCTTGCTCTCTCTTGCTCTCTCTGGCTTTCTCTCGGGCTCTGGCTCTCCTGGGATTGCGGTTTCGGGTCGGGATTGTGGCTCCTGCGGGATCGTTATGTGGGAACGGGCCGGGCTTGTAGAGCAGGTGGTGAGTAATGGCACTGAGTGTCACTCATTTGCATATTTTATTCCTATTATTATTATTATTACTACTATTTTAATATCAATATTATTTTAATTGTTCTTTTATTTCTATTACTAATTTTTTTAATATCAGGATTGTCACTCCTGCGGGATCGTTATCTGGGAATGATCCAGGCTTGGTTGGTGGGTGCTGAGCAATGGCACTGGGTGTCACCTGTTTACATATTTTATTCCTGTTACTATTATAATTACTATTTTATTAGCATTATTCTTTTAAGTTTTCTTTTATTTCCATGATGAAACTGTTCTTATCTCACCCTACAAGTCTCCTTACCCTTGCCCACCC
>NW_010305675.1:1133-2963 GCF_000700745.2 Antrostomus carolinensis
TCTCCTTACCCTTGCCCACCCATTGTCTCCCCTGTCCCCTGGGCTGGGGGTGTGAGTGAGCGGCTGGGTTTGGCTGCAGTCCAGTGCCAGCCAAGTGCAACCAGCACACAGCGAAGGGATCACTCTCAGCTCCACGTCCACCAGCTCCACTGGGCACCAGAAACTCCAGCGACAGCTCGAGAAGGGGACAGCAGGAGCTGGGGATGATTTTAAACTGCTGCAGCTGTTGGCAAAACAAACGTGTGTCCGTGGCCTGGGAGACCGTGTCTCGCTGGATCGCTGACAGTTGGAATAAAGACGCTCAGACCGAGGAGACAAGGGCAGGATTGTCACTGCCACGGCGTGGACAGGGCTCAAAGAGGCGAGTGGCTGTCGTGCACGGAGGCTGGAGTCCTGGAGGGCTTGTGTGCTCTGGTTACACGCTGCTAAACAGCAGCTGGAGCTGGTGGAAAACAATTCCCTAGTGCCCCTCTCCACACTGGGAAACTCCTGGCAGCTGGGATCTGATCCCGAGCGTGGAGCTGGCTGGCTGGCAGTGCCTGCAGCAGCACAGAGGACTGGGAAGGGGGAGAGCAGCTCCACAGCTGCTGGGAGAGGCAGGTTGCAGGGGGATTCTGGCTGAGGGAGAAGCGCAGGGTTTGGCTTGCAGGGTTCTGGGGTTGGGAGAGAAACAACCAGCAAAACGCTCTGGGAATTTCCGCGTGGGATTTGCTGGATGCCGGCAGACCTGCTGACCCCGGGCTGTGCCGACACTCAGGCCCTGTGAGCTGGGGAGCAGCGTGTGGAAGCTGAAGGCCATATCTGCCATGCTCCTCATCCTCACCTTCATCGCTGGCTGTCTGCCGAGCCGGTGTATGAGCTCACAGGGTCTGCGCTGTGCTGGGGATCCCAGCTGGGGACCACAGATGCTCAGGTCTGCTCTTCGTGTGATCCTTGTACCAATCTCAGCTGCTGTTATCTGAATATTGAAATTTTTGCTCAGTGGAAGTTTAGTGGAAAAGGAAAATGCCCCAGGGCACTGGTTATGGTGGGGAGACAATATGGTCAATCCCCGTATCTCCTGGACTCCTGCAAGTGCTCTGTGCTGAAATCCCTGTGTGCGCAGCCATGAGGAGCTGAAGTATTGTGTTATTTTCAACTGGAACAGCATCTCCTCTTAGACTGATTAAAATATCTGGTAATGGATGCTTTGAGCAACCTGATACCGTGACTCAACTGCAATCCAGCCCTGGATGAGCTGGCTGCCCGGAGATCTGCTGCAGAGGCAGTTTGTGATAGGCCTGGTGTTCTGGAGAGCAGAACAATGCTCACCACAGCACAGGCAGCCTGATTGCACAGGGGACTGCAGGGAATTATGGCAAAGACCAGCTCTGTTTGGAAATAACCGAGTTATTTATGAGTGGGTGGGTGTCTACATACTTTTGTCAATAGCAAAATCTTTCTAGAGAAAGAAAAGTCTATTCTAAGCTGTCCTGGGGTGAGGGAGGAGCTGGAGCTGAGCTTACTGCCCGGGGATCTCCTCATCACTTCCAGGAGGATCATAGAATTGCTTGGTTGGAAAAGATCTTTGAGATCATTGAGTCCGACCGTACCTGTCCACTCCTAAACCATGAATTTGAGCACCCAATATACCCATCTTTTAAATCCCTCCAGGGATGGGAACTCAACCACTTCCCTGGGCAGCCGTTTCCAGTGCCTGAGAACCCTTTCAGTGAAGAAGTATTTCCTGACATCCAATCTGTCCGCCCCCTGGCACAACTTGAGGCCATTCCCTCTTGTTCTATCACTAGTTACCTGGGAGAAGAGACACACACCTGCCTCGCTGCTGCT
>NW_010305675.1:3000-17690 GCF_000700745.2 Antrostomus carolinensis
TCTCCTCAGTTTTAGCCAAAAGCAGAGTGTGAGCGCGTAGCTGCTGAGATGGGTGAGGAAGCTCCTCTAAGGTCTGTGAAGCTCATGCTTTTTGTTGTCCTCAGGCTTTCTTCTGCATCACCAACAACATGCAGGAGGGTGTGAACACACGTAGCAGCCAGTGTGTCCTGCCACCCACCAGGGTGTCTGTGAATGTCCCTCTGCAGGCTCCAATCCAGACTCGCTGCTCTTGACTCCACACAAACACGCTTCTGACAAAAAGGACTCGTGCATCCTTCTGGGGAAGAAAAGAGGCAGCACAAGCGCGTCTGGCTCCAAGTTCAGCTCCTGCTTCATGGATATGAAATGTCCAGGTTGCTGCAAATTCCCTCCTGTACTCAGCCAGGCTCAGCACAGCTCCGGGTCTGTGCTGCTCCGCTCAGCTCTGCTGCACCACTGGAGCAGAGGCAGGGCTTGTGGGAAGATGTTCTGTCAGGCAGAAGCAATTCTACCTCAACGAAGCAGGATGGGTGTGAGAAGGTGAATGAAACACAGATGGGAAGGTAAAGAAGAGACCCTGAGGCTCAGTGGCCAGCAGGTCCAGGGAGGGGATTCTACCCCTCTACTCTGCTCTCCTGAGACCCCACCTGCAGTGCTACCTCCAGTGCTGGGGCCACCAACAGCACAAGGACATGGAGCTACTGGAGCCAGTGCAGAGGAGGCCACCAGGATGATGCCAGGGCTGGAGCAGCTCTGCTGTGAGGACAGGCTGAGAGAGTTGGGGCTGTTGAGCCTGGAGAAGAGAAGGCTCCGGGGAGACCTTCTAGTGGCCTCCCAGTACCTGAAGGGGCTCCAGGAAGGCTGGGGAGGGACTTTGGCCAAGGGCAGGGAGTGACACAACAAGGGGTGATGGCTTGAAAGTGTCAGAGGGGAGCTGGAGCTGAGATGTGAGGAAGAAATTGTTTGGTGTGAGGGTGGTGAGCCAGTGTCCCAGGTTGTCCAGAGAAGCTGTGGCTGCTCCTCCCTGGAAGTGTTTGTGGCCAGGCTGGATGAGGCTTTGAGCAACCTGGTCTAGTGGAAGGTGTCCCTGCTGCTGGCAGGGGGGTTGGAACTGGATGAGCTTTAAGGTCCTTTCCAAGCCAAACCATCCTGTGATTCTATGGTTCTATGTTCGAGGTGGGGTCCATAGATACAGGCACAAGCGCCCTGGTCTTTTTAGAAATGTGGGGTTTGGCAGCATCCTGAATCCCTTTCCCCTGCCCCCTTGTTGGTCCTTTAGCTTCCCACCTCCCCATCACACCCAGAGCCGTGCCAGTGGTGAGCAGTGACCTGCTGCAGGGCTTTGCTGATGACAGAGACCAACATCATCTACTCACTTTCAAGAACGCCTTATGAGGAAACAATAGTAGCAATCCCATACCGCACACCAGCAGACGTATGTATATGCACAAAATAGCTATTTTATGCTGTCTCTTTGTTTAGCAACTTTAAATGCTTTAAAATTAATGGCCTGGAACTATTAGAACCAGACATAATCACTGCAAGACTCGTCTGAAAGAGCTCTATTCGCGAGGCTGCGCAGCCAGGCTCTGCACAACATCAGGATGTCATTTCAGAGATTTTATTAGGCTCCCCCCAGCTGTCCTGGCAGGAAAGAAGATTTTTTAATTATTATTATTTTTTATTTTTTAACAAACTTTAGTGTTTAAAAACATGCTCATTGTTTTCAGCTCAGTGTATTTTCAGTGATAAATAAATGGTAACAAAACAGCTCAGCATCCCCTTCGAAGAGTTTTGGGTTTGTGCAGTAGGTCACTGATACCCCAGCCTTCCCGTAACAATAGACTTCCTTTTTTTTTTGAGCTGTTCTTTCAGTTTTGGCCTGATTTTCCTCTCTGAACAAGAGGCTGTCTGTCGTCAACTGCTAGAAGAGAGATTATCTCTCCGTTCTTCACGCCTGAGCATTCTGGCTGGGAAGCCCCAAGGGATTACCACAGGATCATTTGGTAATAAATAGCCATATTTGTAATATTTGGTTACAAATCGCATCCTAATACTCTTTAATAACTGAGCGTGTTTACCATACAAACACCAAATTTCTCTTTCATCACAATCCTTCCAAGATTTATTCTGACCTATCTTTTAATCTAACTCTCTGAGGAGCCTTCGAAACAATACTTACGTTGATGTTCTTTCGTCATCCTGCCACATGAAACGGTTGGTTCTCTTCTCCCAGCCTAAAGCCCGGCTCTGCGGCAGCCCGCGGGGCGGTTGGTCCACAACCTCCTCAGCAAAGCAAAGAAATGATATATTTTGCTTGAAAGTTTTGTCACTGGACAAGCATCGTCGCTGCAATGAAATGTCAGGATTTTTAAGCTGTGGGGACTCAGGTGGTCCCCATTCCTCCCATCTCCCCAGCTCCAGCCCTTCCCCTCAGCTCCGGTGGCCCACGGCCAACCGGTAACATCCAGCACAGGGATCTGGGGCATGTTTGCTGCCTGAATATGGTCCTACAGGCATAACCAGAACACTAACAGAGTTTGTTTCAGTTTCTAAATAAGTCAGGAAAATTTCTTTAGCGATGAGCTGGCCAATTTTAAGAATTCCTTTGCTTTCCCAGTATTGAAATCTCCTATTTCATGATTAAAGTTTAAAACTGGGGAGAAAGAGGAATGCCCAGCTGGTTCTGTCCCAGAGGGAAAAAAAAAAGAAGAAAAATAAAAACCAAAGCAGAGTAACTGTTGTTAAAATATATTAATACATTTCACAGAATCAGTATCACACAGAGTCACAATCCTGTTTTGGAGGCAGTGATTCTTTAATTACCACAGGGAAGTGCAGCAATAATTACACTCACTGCTTTTTGTCCAGTAAAGAAGGGAAATTGGGTGCACTACAGCCCCTCTGTCCACTTGCCCAGTGAGACTGTGGCCTTGGTCCCATCCCACGGGAAAAGCCGGTCCATCATCTCTCCAAACAGGCTCTTTCTTCTCTTCAGCCGTGCTGTATCTCACCCCACTTTGCTACCATGTGGGTATTTTTATTTCCCCTCCTGTCTCTGCGCAGCTGATCCTGAGAAGTCAGAGCTGTCCCCAAGGGTTTCCACTCCGCTGTGGCTGCTGTAGCTCGTGACTCTGCTGGAGGCAGCAGCACAAATCCAGTGTCACCACAGGGATCAACCCACTGGGTGGGAGCCCCGGGGATCCCCAGAGGAACCCAGGCACATAGGGCAGGCAGAGCAGAGCCGAGGTTTGTGGAAACGGGCACAGGTCTCTTCTCAGGGCTGCGGGAGATGGAGCAGCACGAGGAGCATCCTCGGAGGATGAGCGAGGGCGAAGGCGGCAGCGGTGCGAGGCTGCAGGGCTCTGCTTGCAGTGGGGACCCACGGAGCACAGGCTCAGTGTCCGGTCTGCTTCCCCAGTTCCTGCTTTTGTGAGAGACATGACCCCGTTTTAAAACCTTTGAGCTAGTTCCCTCAATTTAAGCAGCCTCTGTTCATTCATTACTGCTCAGCCTGTTCTTGTTCTATCCCCTTTCTAATAACATTGCATTCTCACCAGTACTTATTTGGGATGACTGTGGGAAGATTTTGAAACCAGATACAGGCTTGGCAAAACATTCATTATGGCTGTGGCTCATCCTCTCAACCAAGAAATTGCATATTCCCCCAGTGCTCCAGATCTGCTTCCATTTGCTGAAGCAGCAATTTGACGTTAAATTCATTTGGCTCTTCTCAGTGGTTTCACATTTTATTCCTCAGGTTTCCTGAGGAATTTGTTACAGACTAATATTTAATAATTTTCTGGTAGGGTGACAGCTCAAGTTTAGCAAAAAATATTGCTAATATTCAAATCTGGAATAATTTAATTCAAAATCAGGCGCTTTCCCAAAGCAATGGATTTATTTAGATATTAATTTTAGGGAAGTGTTTGGGCTGGTTACAACCAGCACTACTCTGTCAGCACGTAAAGCCCTGTGCAGTGCGTTCCTGACAGTTGTGACAAACTGATTATTCCTAGTTCTATCATCCAAAGACTCCGTGGCCAAGTAGAGGAGACAATAGTCACTGGAGCCTGTTCTCAGACAGAGGAGAATTAATCTATTGACTTTTAAAAGTGCGTTTGCGGCTGATACTGACAGAAGCTGTCCATTAACAACATATGGGAGGGTTGCCCATATGGGATGTAACTTCAAACAGAGAGCTCCCTTTCCAAAACTCTTCAATGAGAGATTCATACAGCTAAAATTAAAAGGTTCTCTGCTGGCTAGAAGGAAGCAATCTGAAAGTTTCCAAGTGCTCTGTTAGCAGGAGCTGAACATTGTCCTTGCTTCATCCAGTTTCATTTGGGGTTTATAAAAACCACAAGCACAATCTGCAGTTCCCTAGCTAGTATTTTTGCTAAAATCTTTAAATAGTGATTTAGTAATGATATGGGCCTCTAAGAACTGCACACAGCAAAGGCTCCTCTCACCAGGAGAACAACTACAGTAGTTTTTTTCATGGGCTGTGGATGTTCCCCTTGGAAGGAATGGCCTGAGGGTCACCTCTCAGGGGTGTTCTAACAACACCTGAAATACCTGGTGACATTTGGATACTATCTGACCTCACAGCTTTTCAAACTCCCTGTTGCCTCTACAGTTTTTCCTGTTTCCTAAAATTTCATGTTTGATCAATCTCATGTATCTTCAGTTAGTCTGCTGCTTGCAGATCTCCTTGAGGAGCTCCAGAACTCGGGCTATTTGAGGACTAGAGGATTTTATAAGCGCCAACAGTAGCACATATTTCATTACAATGTGTAATGACCTTTGGGGATTGTTTTTAATTTAGGAAAGAAATCTTGAGTTATTCCAGGCTTTCGAGCCAATATCTTCTCCACTTTCATATGGTTTCTTTATGTTCCTGAAGGTTCGCTTGCCGACGTCTGTTGCCAACACATTCAATTATCCTCTTAACTGAGTTAATTACAACATAGCTTTCTGATCTTCTGTCTTCATAACTCTCTTGTAATCTTTTTCACTCCTTCTCTAGGATTCATTTTTCCCAAGCTTGCTCTATCTGTACGGTTCTCTATTTATTGACTGATGCTGGCACCGAAGTCTTCTACTTATAGAAGTCTTTATCACTTATTTCTTTATCACTTGTTTTGTGGCATTTCATGCCCATAATTTTCCCAGCTGCTGCAAACCTTCTTCAAATCAAATCATTTGGGAGCAGTTTAGATGAGGAGGGCTTTGATTCCTTCAGAGTTTTTCTTCCCCTTAAAAGGCAGTCTTTAATACAGATACCACTTCTCAGTCAAGTGTTGTGAATAGTGATTCATTCAGCTTGTCAAAAAATTTGAAAATAGTTGAATTAGGCTATTTGGTTGCTGGGATCCTTGTCTGGTGAATGTTTCCTGTGCTTCCAATTCGATAAACAGAGGTGTGCTTAAATTTTCCTTAATTTCTGCCTATCATCAGCTGCTGCTATTTGCTGTAATAATTCCTCTTGACTGCAAAAAATAAACATCAAAATAATCCTTAAAATCAGTCCCCAAGAGTCCTCCTTTGCTGGGTCCCAAATACCTGTCTGCTCCCCCTAAAGCATGTTTTACCCAAGGACTCTCGTGAAATGCCGTCGGGGGGGCTGTCTCTGAGCCTTCTTGCAGGATTTAACTTCTGCATCTGTTCAGACTTTCTAGAGTCTTCTGCCTTTTCTCTCCCCCCCCTTCCTTTTCTGAATTGCACTGTCTGCCAAGATTTTTTTTCATCGGATTATCATTATTTTCCATGCTTCGTATGAACGAGTTGTATTTCTATTCCAAGCAACTGGAGTGTATTCCCTCCCCTCCTCCACCCTCTTCCTTAAATTATCTCATTTTTGGAAGATGAATAAGAATTTAAATGGTAATTCTCACCCATAGTCATGAGAGCCACTGCCATTTCCCCCAACTCTCATTTCTTTTTAAAGCAAGAGCAGAAAGTTACATATAAAAAATATTGTTGTTTGTGGACTTTGAGCAAAAGCTTTGGATATCGTCTGTATTTTTTTTTTCCCTAATGGCAATAATGAAATTTCACAATCAGGTCTCCAGGTCTGTTCTGGAGTCCCAAGGGAAGAAATAGACTTCTAGAAACTGTGTTTACTTTGTCTCTTCCAAAAAGCTCGGGTTTAACAACATGATAATTAAATTTTTGTATGACAGATTGATTTTCATATTTCAGCACTCTCAGGCAACTTTTAATTCTAATGTCATCCACCCTGTGTTTTGTATATAATTCAAGTAGCTCTGCTGCAGCCATGTCATGCAGCGCAGCGATGCGCTTTCACTTTTCTCCTTTGAGCCAGTTTCTAGCAGTTACACCCTCGCCCCAGACAGAACCTTCCTCTTTTTCCTATTACAATTCTGGATGTGAGCTAATTCCTCAGAGATCACGCCTCTAACCCCGGCCTCAGGGGTGAGCTGATTTTCTCTGCTTCGTACACTCCGCTCTGTTTTGGCAGCCAGAATTTGGGAGCAGATTCAGAAAACCTCTCCAACTGCACGCCTGAAAAAACTCATCTCAGTGAAGTAAGGCATTTGAATGTTTTGGAAGGTCCATCTTCCACAGGTCCACATCTGCTAAGCTGGGTGGGCTTTGGCAGTTGGTAAAAGCAAATGACTGTGCTGCCTGCTCAGGTGCTGGGCAGCCAGTTTGGTCCAGCGTGACTGGCTGGTGCTGAGGGGCTTGCAGGGACAGTGGACCATCTCTGGCTTGTCAAAAGACTTCTCATGAGGCTTCCAGGTGACACAGGCATACGAAGATCTCTGCCTTCTGTTGTCCTGTATCTGAATAATTTGTGTTTGGCATAGGGACTATCCTGCTGCCTCCATTGGCTCAAGCTGCAGGGGAAAAAAGCTTTTGATCAAGAAGAGCTGAGCTCTGTCCTTGCTGCTAATGCGCCTCTGCCTTTAATCCACACAGAGAGCTTGCTTCTAGCCTGAAAAGATGTTTTTCATGCAATTTTCATGTGCAGCTCATATTTAAAGCTAAATGAAAGCTACACACCCTTTATTTGCATGTCTGAAGTGATGAGTGTGCAAAACGGGACCAGCAGTGGCTGCACAGCTGTGGATGCGCATCATGCATATGATCTTCCCATCCCTCATGTCTTTCATAGGGTTCATGCACAAGGACTAGCTGCCCAAACTGAAAATAAGCAACAGAAAATGCCCTGGGAATTCTTCAGACAGCCAAAGTGCTCTCAGCCATTTTGATGAACCAAGGGGAATTTCGTGGGCGTCAGGTTTCCAAAGTGACTGTCATTTCAGAAAGGGAACTTGGGCATTAATGTACATAGCAGTGTCCTGACTTCTGCCTAGTCTATGAGCAAAAGGAACAACAAGATGTCAGAGATTTAAGAGATGAAGGGTAATTAAAGTATTGGAACACAGATGAGTGATGTAGGAAATGTCTGTAAACAGTATAGTCTTTCCAAAGACAATACCCATAGTACTGTCTCATCCCATCACACCAAGGAAGTTGGAGAACTCAACTGAGTTGACCAAAAGCAGGGAGGGCAGCCACGGAAGAGAGAAGAGCACGTGATGAGACACTGAGATACCAGCCACCTCAGAAAAAAAAGGAAAGTCAGAAATTAAGTGATGGAACTAGAGGAAATACTGAATGGCCAAGAGAAGGTACAGCAAGAACCTTGCATTTGTTTTTTGATGCAACACAAACCCAAAGGAATTGGAAAGCAGCTCATTCCAAGCCATTAATTGGCACATGTACCATGACATGTGTAACTTGTTGCCACAAGAAAGTGTTGCCACCGGCTTATTAGGACTCAGAAAAGGGAGTGGACCGTTGGGTCCCAGGAATGACTTGAACAGTCATAAGGAGTGGTATGGAAAGTGTATTGAACCTCCTGTTCCAGAGCTTCAACCAGCCCAGCCATCAGAGCACAGGACGAGATTCAGCGTGAGGAGATCACCCCCATTTTGGCCTGGCAAATTGACTGTGCCTGTTACAGCATGCCTGGCACCAGCTACCATCAGAGACCAGGTACTACACTAAAAAGATGTGAGGTTTGGTTGCCTTTCACAATTCCCTCATTCTGCCCAAGCCATGAGAGCACATCTCATTACAGAGGCATGGCAATCCTCCAGATATCCATGTCCTTCATCTCATCACCCTCAGGTCTGCTCCTTCCAGCTTCTAGATGAGTGATCTGCACTTTCTCCTCTGCTGCTCTCTGTGCCTTTATCTTGTACCTGATCATCTGAGGAAGGAAGAGAACAGTAAAATTAAAACAAACGAGGCTCTGACCCCTGAGACACCCTCCTTGTTGATGAGGGATCTGACTTGCACAAAACTTCTTGCAGACCTGCAGGGCCTAACGAAGCCAGGCTCTTTGGAGATTGCTTTTCCCCAGAACAGTCATCTTCTGTCTCATCACACAGCTTTTGTCAGTCCTGGTTACATGCTCCGTCTAGTTTGGGCTGGAAGCTCCTTGGGGCCCAAAGACCTCTCACCCGCTCTTGTCCCCTGAGTGTCCTGTGCACCAGGAGCAAGACAAAAATAGCAAATCACCATCAAAGTGACCATGAGTAATTAGGGAGCTGCATGTTTTGCACAGGAAGGGAGAAAATGTCTATGGCTTCTACCAGGGATAGCTGCACAGAGTGGAGAACATGATCAAAATCCCCTCTCTCCCCCACTTTGTAGTTTGAGGAGAATAATTTGATTGAAAGGCAAATCCTTTAATCTCCAGCTATAAATCAACAGAATGGCAGAATTGCTTAGGACAGAGCCTATCATATAGGGCACGTCCTGTATGTCTTTTCCCTTTAAACAAACAGGGGCCCTCCAGCTGGTAACCTATTTATAAAAGGTAACTCAAGGCTACACGCAAACTCCTGAGGACATTTCATTCTGTCATTAGAGCACAGACTCAATTTTTCTGCCTCAGAATAAATGGGCTTGGTTTTTGAAGGCCCAGGCTAGAGAAGAGATCAACTCTGCCAACCTGATGCTAAAAGTCCTCTCCAGTGCAGAGGAGCAGGATTAAGCCCTCGAGAAGGCCAGGCTGCCCCACGTTTCCCAGGACAAGGCTCTGCTTAGATAAAGAACGATGCAAATATCAACTACTACATCATGACAAGCCTCTGCAAGTTCTTCTCTTCCCACATGGGAAAGCCCATGCTCTGGGTCATGCACTGTGTGCAGGGTGTCCCACACCCTGGGTCACTCATGGTAGGACGATGTAGGGGAGCAGCTAGAGCCGTGCTTTCTGCTGGAGGACAGGCTGAGAGAGTTGGGGCTGTTGAGCCTGGAGAAGAGAAGGCTCCAGGGAGACCTTCTAGTGGCCTCCCAGTACCTGAAGGGGCTCCAGGAAGGCTGGGGAGGGACTTTGGCCAAGGGCAGGGAGTGAGAGAACAAGGGGTGATGGCTTGAAAGTGTCAGAGGGGAGCTGGAGCTGAGATGTGAGGAAGAAATTGTTTGGTGTGAGGGTGGTGAGCCAGTGTCCCAGGTTGGCCAGAGAAGCTGTGGCTGCTCCTCCCTGGAAGTGTTTGTGGCCAGGTTGGATGAGGCTTTGAGCAACCTGGTCTAGTGGAAGGTGTCCCTGCTGCTGGCAGGGGGGTTGGAACTGGATGATCTTTAAGGTCCCTTACAACCCAAACCAGTCTTGGATTCTATGAGTGCAGAGCCCTCGGCAGTGGTAGTCACTCCCCCAGCCCCAGCGCAGCACCGCAGCCACCCTGCTCCTCCTCTGTGGCCCCACACTCCAAGTTACAGCTGACAGATCCCAGATCAGGAGATCACGGGGTGTGCCAGCTGCAAGGCAAATCCCATGACCAGTCAGAGAGACTTGATGGGTCTCTAGGACGGTAGGGATCTCTGGCCAAAATTCCATGCCTTCCATTGTGCTGGAGTCAGCTTTGATGAGCATAACAGCCCTGTCTGGCTTGCAAATAATCTGCCAGTGACCCACAACGCTTGTGTTGTTGCCGGAGCAGCGTCCTGCCTCACTCTGACTAGTTAGCTTCTACTTGCATGCCTAATTCCTGATAGGGAAGTGGATGTGAAATGAAGACTGCGGCATGGGAGTGAAAGTTGCAGGCTAGTTTTGTAAGAGTATTCAAATTCTCCAAGGTGCTTACAGGCATTCACTTGCAAAAGCATTCAGAAACCTAAATTTCCTGAAAATGAGAGTCTGCTGGGTGCTGCTCCTAAGTGCTGAAGCAATTCTGTGCTCCTCTCAAACACTTTATAAATCTGGTTCATTTTTTTTTTTTCTTTATAGGGAGTTCAGGTTCTTTACTTATTAACTGCCACTGACGAGCACTCATGTTTGGAAATGACCCTTCTCCAAAGGCTCTGCATGTCTGAAATGAGTGAGGGATCAGAGGAATGACAGTGAAGCCTTCAGCAACAAGCAGCTCCTAAAGCAGCATCCCTGCAGAGCAGGACAAACCCCAGCAGCTCTGCCTCCCAAGCACATTCACGTTGAGGGTTGACCTTCAGCTATCACGTCATGTGCTTTGAGGAGAGAATGACAAACTCTTGATAAATGGGCAAGAAAGTTGCACAGTTCATTACTGTTTCTCTCCAAGACTTTTGCTGCCAATGTCCCGGAATGAGCAGAGCCAAACTCTGCCACATTAACGAGTGTCCTTAATTTGTGCTGGCTCCCATCAAAGTGGTGATGAATGAGCATTCACCAGAAATGAGCTCTCCCTTTCCAGCTCCCTCAGTGCTCACAAGTGACTCACATTATAAGAGTCAAGCCTACATTTAGAGCAGCCTAACTACTGGCCTGCTCTACCTGCCCTGCTGGGCTAATAGGCCTGACCAGGAGTGACTCTTCAAGAAGCTGAGCTGTTCCCCTTCCCTTTTCCCCATCCACTTTCACTGTCTAGCTTGAAGAAAGGGCAGAACCATTGCCAAACAACCTTCTTCCCTTCCCAAAAGAAGAGAATAATCCTCCCTCGCTATTACAAGGGCAGACACACCTGTAGCATCTCATAGATTTTGTCTCCCGCAGAATCGAGGAGAGTGGTTTGTGCTGCTCTGTCTTTCAGGCCAAACGTAGCTGAGAAAGGACTCGGGGAGTCTGGAAATGCAGCTGGAAAAGCAAGTAGAGAAGTAGGTTATATCCTTTTGAGGGATAAGCAAAGATAAATGAGATACTGGCAAAACGAGGACAGATATTCTGAATTTTTGCACAGGGGAGGCAACAAATGGACTCTGTCCTAAAGCTGCTCCCATAAAGCAAAGAGCAGACTTCAGACTTTTAAACTAAAACAAAGAAGTTTCATATTAAACAGTGCCCCACGAAAGCCATGCTGAGCCTGGGCAGAATAATAAAGTGGCCATCCGTTTTTCTGGGCAAGCCAGGCCTGTAAGCACAGTAACAGCTAAGAAAACATGTCAGGCAGTTGTTTACCCAGGAACAAGCCCAGCTGGGATTTCATCCTGCCTTTACATCGATGATTTCTGAGGAGTTACAAGAATTCACCTGTGTGGAGGATAGAGGTGCAGCTCGTATCATGTAGTGCCTTTCTTTCCTTCCTTCTAGTCAGGAACAAGTTATTCTGTTCTTCAGCTGTAAACTGAGGTATGAAACTCGCTCTTCCATCCTGCTCCTTCGAAGGCCGGTGATAAAAATTCAACTGGCTTCAGCTGAAGCAAGACAGCATCTAAGAAAATCAGGAAGCCCAGTTCTTAGTGTACTCAGAAGCTATGAACAATAGAGTAAAAACTGTAACAGCTTAAGATGTGCAAGGAGCACGCCAAGTAGTAAAAAAAAGAAACTGTAGATGGGGATGAGACCAGAAGAATCTGTTCTCAGCTGGCAACGTGTGTGAAAGAACAGGGATGGGAGACAGCTGCCTGGACTGTGGTGCTATGTGCTGTAGAAACAGATTTTCTTCATTTCAGTGGAAGTGGAAGGTCCCCCTCAGCAGAGAGGGACCTGGGGGTGTTGGTGGACAGCGGCTGAACATGAGGCAGCAGAGTGGGCAGGTGGCCAAGAAGGCCAAGGGCATCCTGGCCTGGATCAGCACCAGTGTGGGCAGCAGGAGCAGGGCAGTGCTGGTCCCCCTGCACTGGGAATCACTGGTGAGGCCACAGCTGGAGTGCTGGGTTCAGTGTTGGGCCCCTGAGTCCAAGAAGGACATGGAGGTGCTGGAGCGTGTCCAGAGAAGGGAACGGAGCTGGGGAAGGGTCTGGAGCACAAGTGTGCTGAGTTCACTTGTGGCTGAGGGACCTGGGGGTGTTGAGCCTGGAGAAAAGGAGGCTGAGGGGAGACCTTGTGGCTCTGTGCAAGTCCCTTGGAGGAGGGTGGAGAGAGGTGGGGGTGGGTCTGTTCAACCAAGGACCAAGGGACATGACAAGAGGAAATGGCCTCAGGAGGTTTATATTTGGAATCAGGAAAGACTTCTCCAAAAGGGCAGTCAAGCATTGGAACAGGCTGCTCAGGGAGGTGGTGGAGTCACCTTCCCTGGTGGGATTTAACAGACAGGTAGAGGAGGTGCTGAGGGACATGGGTTAGAGGTGGACTTGTCAGTGTTGGGTTTACAGTTGGGCTCAATGATCTTAAAGGTCTTTTCCAATCCAGGCCATTCTGGGATTCTGTGAAAAGACCACAGCTTTTGGGCTGATGGTAGCCCACCTCCCAGAGTTTACAAATGCAGGTTTTGTAACGTAGGAAGCCCCTTGTGCAATGAACCAGGGACGTTTGGATTATGGTGGACAGTCGCCTGCTGCAACAGACAGTTTATAATGGACACACCTATCGCATTAAAGGACTGCGACCTGCTCGGATTTATGATGGGTAAGTGTGCCTGGCTGGGACTCGGGTGAGTTATCAAAGCTCTAGCTTGACCAAGTGAAGCCTGGACACTTCTATCTCCTTAAAACACCAACAGTTTGCTCCTGTGTGACCACTGTGCACTGCAGGTTAGGCTTTGGACTCTCAGATTTTTCTTTTGGGGAATAAATTCAGGGCTCGGTGAACAACCAGACGTTCTTTCTGAAGCCAAAATCAGGTCAGCCAAACTCCCCAACATGGTGTTGATGTAACCTACGACTTTTTATTGTATTACAGTGTCTGCTTCACAGACACAGGAATTACTGTCCTGCACTAGAACCAGGTTGAACTATCACACCAGGGTCTACCCCATCTCAGAGAGCACCTAGCAGAAAGGTTCCAGAGGAGAAGAGAGATGGATTTACTAAGGAGAGTGAGGGATCTTTAAGCCTATGATGATCTGAAACCCAGGGTAGGCTGGGACAGCCCTGAAATTCAAACCGTTGCCCGATCCTCCCAAAGCAAGCCATTAGGATGCTATTTTATCTTGGAGCTTAAAAATAGCACATGGTACAAGCAGTTGTTATATATACGTCTTTAATCAGGACACAGGATTTCCCTCTCTGTCTTCCCCATACAAGCTCTGACCCTGAAAACGTACCTACACTCTCAGGTTTGGGAGGAGAGGGGCAGGTAGAAGCTGCAATCTTAACTCTGTGTGGATGGGGTGTGCTCCCTTCCACAGCCTGATGTAAGGGGAGTTTCCTCCCTCAAGTGACCAGACAGAAGAGACACATCTAATTTTGTTTTAATTTAGTCACTACACTTTGATTTTCTTATCTAGCAAGGCCAATGTGTCACATACTCTAATGACATTTCATAGCTCTGTAGCTCCCTCCGGTCAGATGAGTGACTCATACAGCCCTTGGGCACATGCAGGAACCTGGTCAACAGATGGGATGATCTCCCTTCCTCATGGATTAACTCGCATAATAGGTTGTAATGGTTTAAAGCATGAAGAATGAGGCTGAATATTCTTCTGGCATGGTTGTTGTCGCTGTACTGGACAGTCTCGCCTTTCTCTTGTCTGTACCCTAGGGTGTTTCAGCCATGTGCATCACAACTCTGCCTGCTGTAAGAAGCATGTTCTTGCATCACTTACTGTCCTGCTATCTACGTTTCATTCCTATATCTTGTTCTCTTCTCCTTCTCCTGTCCTCCTGCATACAAAGATGGTCACATTTCTGGACCAGAAGGGCCACGGTGGAATCTAAACAAAAACACCCATGGTACCTGTTGTTCAGCCACCCAGAGGGGTGGGTGAACCCTCCACCTGTCCCTGGACACTGTATTTTACAGCGAGCCTCCTTCCAACTACCTCAGCACATGGATGAGTCCTCCTGTCCAATACAGCCATGCACGTGCTCCCAGAAGAACATCCTCTCCCTTGCCAAATGTAGTCCACAGGATTTCCTTCATCCCTCAGGCATCACCCACCCTCAAACTTCTCTGTCTCTGTGAACAACCATCTTGGTCTGCAAAGGTGAGATGACAAAGCTTTGCTTGCCGGGAACCAAAATGTGCCGCTTGCCCTTTGTCACTGTGTGTCAGCGCTGTATGCACAATAATGCTGGGGTTGTTCTCTGCTGCCTGGGGAGGGGTCTTGCTCTTACCACCCACAGGGACTGAATCAACTCCAACACACTGGTGCAGACACCCCCCACCCCTGCCAGCACCCAGGGCCTCCCCACCTGAGCTCAGGCCCCATCAGTGCCCGACAGCCCCATCTCCCCTCAGCCCCACGTTCTCTCACTGAATCCTCTTGGGCCCTTCCCTGTCACCTCCAAGTGCCCTCTTCTCCATCTTCCCTCATTAATTCCCCACAGCCACCATCTCCCCTCATTGCTTCCCCTGACCTCTCTTCCCTGCTAGC
>NW_010305676.1:0-32218 GCF_000700745.2 Antrostomus carolinensis
AACCCAAACCATTCTAGGATTCTATGATTCTTTCCCAAGGAGTGGGATGCTTCTCTCTTTTCTAGTACAGAGCCTACTGTTAAAGTCAGAGCAGAGTGTATCACGTATCAAGTAGCAGCATGGCCTCTGAGTTGCCTTTTCCTGATCAAATTAGATGGGACTCTCATAACTAATTGAATGTTGTTCTTATTTATGAACAGTCCTCTCTATTCTTTTAGACACTCATGCATTTTCCTTGGAGGACATTCCTAATGGATGGAGGATTGTTTCCAGTCACTATCAGCAACACAATTAATATAAATTACAATATGCAGGTACAGTGAGACAGCAGTCTTCTACTTATGTCCGAAGAAATAATGACAAGGTGAATCTAGGATGTAGGAGGAAAACAAGCTAATACTGTCTCATTTCTTGTCTTTGTTTTTTAAAGAACAGAAGCGAACAAAAAACATCTCTTCCTTTTCTCTCCAAAAGCCCATTTTATCATTTACTTCACATTTGATCTTTCTTCAAGCAGAGCAGAGCATTTTTATTCATAATGAACCCATACTTACCAATGCTACAACTAGAGAATCAGATAATTTTTATGCATGGGCATATGTGTTTTAGGGCAATGATGCTAAAAGCTTGAAATCCATTTGTGCTTATAACACAAAAAACCCTGTGCTGACAGTTATCTGAGATTTGCTATTACTGGTTAAGCTCTGGGCAGCAGACCTTCAGAGACTCTCTCTTCCTCTCCAGCTGTGCCTGTGGAACCTGAGTGATGCAGAACGAAGAGTTGCTCATGGGGAGCTGGTGGCAATGCAGTTTCTAATGGAGGATGTCCTGCAGAACAGCTACAGCTGTGCTGTGGAAGATTACGCTGACTGTCAAGCCTCGTTAGCTAAGAGCGAGCAGGTACCTTTGAGAACTCAGTTTGTTTGGGACTGTACAGCTTCTATGTGGGACTCCCGTTAGTTTTTGCAACCAAATCTCTGTGAACATGAGCAACCTAGACCTGAGGTGTGCTGTAATAACCTCACCTACTCCTGGCCATATGGTAAGAAGGAAAGGTAACAATATTGTCTCCTATAAATCCTGACTGCTCTCCAGGGAAGCCCTAGTTATAGATGCCCCTGGGGGACCTGCTGGTATCACCAGACTTCTGGAGCAAATGGAGACTTTTCACCGCACCCCACTGAACATCCAACTCTTTCTTTATCAAGATCTACTCAGTGTAAAGGGGAAAGGAACAGCCTGACCACTGTCTAAAACCAAATCTAGTCAAGGAGAACCAGGGTAATTCCAGGCTGTGCTTCCCTGAGCGCTTGCAGTGTGGACACATATGGGAGGAACAGGTGCTGGTGGCACCTAAAGCCTGGCAGAAACTACTCAATGATTTGGAGAGAGATCCAAACTGTTTGTGATGAAAAACAGATACACTAAATGATTTGTAAGGTAAAAAGAGTGGAAAGGGCAAATTTAGTTATTTTAAATCTGCTTCCTGCAAGATCTGACCTAAGAGTTTTATTTCTGTAACAGTACTTTTAGTAGAGACCAAGCAGAGTGTGATGCTGTTGAAGCAATTCACTAGAGGAAAGCAGCAATAAAATAGAGGATTTATTGCCCATCTCTGCTGTATGTGAGTACTCATTGCAATCAAAAAATAGCCCATTTTCTTCCTGCACCATGTTCTGAAGGACAACAATGTAAGGCCCCATTGCAAGTTCTGTTTGTGCAATAGCCTGTCTTATGCCTCATCCCACTGTATATTTCATGAGACGCTATTAACAAAGAAAACCATGTGAAAAGCTTGTCATAACTTTTTGAAGCAAAACATTTCCCTGTGACTTCCAGCAGAATTTGACAGAAATGGTTGACTTATGCTAACTGGTTGCAGAACAGCAAAAAGACGTGCAAACTTTTGCTGAGGCATCATGATCCGGTCATATCATGTAACTTGCTGAGATCTTTTCTGATGCTATGGAAGCAACTAGAAATATTAGAGGCAGAATGGGGCCAGGTCAAGTTGAGGACTGAGGATATCAATACAATTCCTCTTTACAAAGAGTTTTGTGAGCAATATGGGTAAGTTACCTTGGATGCAAGAGTATTCCAGAGTGACTGGAAAGATGAAAAATGAGAAAAGTTGTTGCCTTCTCCATCTCTTTTCCTCCTGTCCTCCTCTTTCACTTGCCTTTGTTTTTATTTCTGCCTTTATTTTTGCCTATAATTAACCTAGTACTTTCACTTTTCTCTAAAGGCTTGAGAGCTATTTTTTCTTTCTCTGTTTCAGCACAGTTGTTTTTTTCCCTCTTTCAATATCTATTCAGACTATTTGCTGATGATATTTTCCATGTGCATTCTTCTCAGTCGTGTGACCTGCCTCTATTTCAGGCTCCATAAACAATGTTAAATACAGTATTTGAATAAATGGAAATTTTTGAAGTCTGCTAGATGAATTGTAGCAGAATTCTTCCTAACCCTTCTACTTGGCTCAACTCTGAGCAGTTAAGAATAGAAAATTGGAAGACTTCCATCAGAGAGGCCCTTCTGAAAGTAGAAAATGGAACATTGCTTTTTAAAAAGCCTTGTCTCCAGAAACCACAAGAAAGGAAGTGAAAGAGCAAGATGACACAGCAAGGGTGAGTGAAATCCATGCCTGAAGGCACTGGAAAACATCACTGTCATGCAACGGAGCGTGGAGGAAGCAACGCTCAGTAGGCCTGTCCCTACAAGACCAAGGCTTTTTGGATTGACAAGTCTGAATCTGTCACAGAAAATCTGTGTGTGTGTAAAGCTGACATCAGATTTGCTCCATTCTGGTCTCCATTTATCTGTATCCCAGTGTTACTTCCCATGCATTACCACTGGATTAGAGGGGCACAGTTCAACGCTGGGACCCCACGATCTTTGCCTAATAATTTTTAAACTGCCAGAACAGCAGCAGCAGCTTTGGGGCAGAGCAGGACTGGGTTGCAGGAGGGCTGGCAGTCAGGGGCAGAAGTTCTCTGTGCAGAGCAAGCGATGCCCTGTGCTTCCACCCCAGGCTGGGCAGCTGCGGGAGAGCCCCGGCCTCAGCGGCTCCCACCCCTTCCACACCCAGATCTTTCTTGTGGCGACGCCTGAGATGGGGCTTGGCAGGTATTGCCTCCTGGGAGGAGAGGTGAGCTCCCTGCCCCCAGCTTCTCTTTCACTGGCCTTTGAGCAGGAGGAGATTCTGCAATGGCGCCTGTAACAGCTGTTTCACAGCATGAGATGGGACTGTTTTAAAGCATCTAGGACATATCGTACCCAAAAATCCCATTGTGTTGCCCTCCTCCGTGTCTCCACCCTTCCCTTTCCACACATGAGAGCTTCCTGCTTCCCTTTCTGAGCTCTGTGCTAACCTTTGTGTCATGCCATGGACGGTTTAAAAGCATGATTAAAGCAATAAAATGTAACGAGGTATATATGCCTTGCTAATGGCTCTTCTGCTTCTAAGAGCAAAGTGCGTGTCTGCCTTGGCACTTAGCACTCAGAGGCACTTAGCAAACCCACGATCAAAGATATGAAGGAGAGCGGGGGGGGGAGGGGGAAGCAGTTTCTTGCTCTATTTGAGTGATGGTGATAGACAAGTTCTTACTGGTGACCAGATTTCCCTGCTTTATCTGGTTGACCTCTTGTTCCTTACCCTTGATTTTAGTTTTGTATTATTATAAACTTGGAGAAATTACTGAAGTATGTAATAAGGCAGGACCAGTAGAAAAGAGAACGTTCTGCCCTGCTTGTAGGTCGAGTGGGACTAACGCAGTGTGCCGAGACTTAATCATATTCAGCATGGGTTAGGAACAGGGGCAGAGGAAGAAAAAGGAAAGTTGAGGTCCAAGGTCAATAAATGCAAACACAGTAATTTCAAAAGAGAACATGTGAAATGCCCATGTCTCGGTGACTCCAGCAGAGGTATCCTGTACTCGGCCATGGAAGCCCTAGTCAGACGAACAGGGACAGAGGAACAGTTTGGAGAGCCCGTTACAAGCACTCAGCATACACTTGCCCCCAGAGTAGGATCAGAAATCAAAATGAAAGTGTACCAGGTAAGGGGAGAATTGGTAGTGCAGCATTGTGGGAGACCACACAGCATCATGTTTTCCTGCAATTTCTGATAAGTGAAGTCCTGTGAGGGTTGGTGGAGGCTGTCACAGGAGGAAGTTTGACAGATGTGGGTGAGCTGAGAGGTTCTGAAATGGCACCACTGCTGTGGGGAGCCAGGTAGGGGTCCTGGGAGAGCCCAAAGCAATAGACCTGCCTCTATCCAGAGAATTTGTGGCACGGCACTAAGCATACAGTCACCCTCAAATTATATTAGCCTTGATACTGTATCTGAAAGTACTGTATTTTAGAGAAGAATGGAAAGAGAATTACTTTGGTTTAGTCTGCTAGTTTTTGCTAGTTGGCAAGTTGCTTTATAAGCAGTATAGAGATGTAGTAAGAGCTAAGTATTAAACTTGATTCTAGCTTCAAACCTTCTGGAAAGCCGAGAAAGCCACATGATCCATGACGTGCAGAAGAAAAATTAACTAGGAGATTACTCTAGTGACATCTGAAAGAGCCAGACAAGAGAGCAGTCTTTCCACTGGTAAGGAGAATTAAAATTCCCATGCCTGGGAAATATGGATGGCCCAGGCTTCAGTGGGAAAAGTAACCTCAGTGCATAAAGGCAGCAAAGAGTTGTCCTGCATGTGAACAGGAGAGCACATTTGCTCTCAGCCCCCCACATCCCTGAGTGCCGAGGGACCAGCTGAATCATGGGCATCCGTGATGAAAAAGGGCTTACCCTCAGGGAACTCTCTTCTGTTTTGGAGTGCCCATTGTGAGAAATTCCAGAAATACATCTACCAGGAAGTTGTGAAGAATTGTGTACCGAGATACCACACACCTTTCTGCACGGACCTGTTTATTCCGTCTGTTCGACAGATTCAAATTCCCTAAATTGAAGAGTTCACTTTCTTTTTATAAAGTGAATGTTTAGCCATAATCATTGCAAAGACAATTGCTGAACACTAATTATTCTGGAGTTTGCAGGCAGCCTGGAACAGACTGCTAAGAAATTACTTCTCTACTCCTCTGTGTTGGAGCGTTAATATTTTAGGCCTAGCAGTGCAATTTAAATGCCAGACTTCCTAGCATGTTAGGTGTTTACTTGGTATAATTACTGCATGCGTGTGGGCAGTTTGGGTATTCACAGCCACAAACAGTAAAGCAAAGAAAAAGTGAAAATAAAAGGGAAGAAAAATGTACTTTACTGCCACTGGTTGTGGTTGCAGGCAGCAATAATTAGTGCACAGAAATGTTCAATTTCACACAATTGTCATATTCTTTACTCAATATTTACAGAAAACTCCAATACACAATTGTGGGCCAGGTCATTATTGGCAGAACTGGTCCATAATGAAATTGCATTTCGGCTTTGATACCAGAACAAATTTGATATTGCTGCTCAACACAGGATTTGCAATCTGTTTGCAATGACATTTACTTTTTGTTGTAAACATTTTAGGAAAGCTGAGAAATCCTGAGCTATAAAGCATATCCAGTATCAAATGCCAGGGATTACTGAAGGATCAGTATTTTGTGACAGTGATACCCACTGATGAGTGGCTTTATTCTGTTGGTGTTTGTTGGGTTGTTTTGTTTTGTTTGTTTTTTCCCCTCCCTTTCGTCCTCCAGAGCTCTGGAAACACAGGGAAATGCAAGAAAATTTCTCAGTTGTACAACCACGGATAGTTGAAACATTTGTTCAAAGGCTGATGGAAAACTACCAAGAATCAGATACAGAGGTAGATATTCTGCGTTTCTGTCTAAGCAACAGCTAAATCATGTTTACAGCTTTATTTGTTAAAGCTCTTGTCAATCAGTAACCTAAAAAAGAAACACATTTCTTAAACTTATGAGCTTAGATTCAGATAATGTTGGTTTGCAATAGCAGCATTGACAGCAAACTTGTGTATTGTCCTACTGCCTTCTGACAGGTTTATTTCAGCTCTCGGGACTGTAATAACGTGAAGATGAGTTAAGGTTGGAGGTTTATATGCAACTGCAATGCAGGATTGCAGGACTCTCACAGATTCAGGACTGGGAACTCTTCTTCCTGAGTCATTGCTAAATCAGAGGTCCAGCAAGATGTTAGGAAGCCATTTTAGTCTAGGTTTGGGGGTTTTTAAAGTGAAATTTAAAGAAAATATTTATGAAAATATGATGATTTCTGGTTAAAAAACACAAAACCTGTTTTTTTTTCAAGAGAAGGGATGTTGGGACCCAGCTCCAATCCAGGTAGTTGCTGAGCTGGTGATTTAATTTCTCTACTGAAAATTCTCTTTTAGCTTTGGATGGTTAAAAATACATTATACAGCTGCAACTAGAATCAGTCAAAAAACTGACAAATCTGTTTTCTATCAGTTCAGTGAAATGCAAAAACATTTACATTAAATAATTTTATTTTTGCTTCATTTTGATATTGCAGAAGCATTTAATTTACAATAAGGTGCCCATGTTTCATTTTGGCATATGCTGTATATAGCAATTCCTGTGACTCAGGCTACCTGCAAGGTTTCTTATTTTCTTTTCCTAGGTTACTTTTAAAAAAAGCCATTTACAGCAATGTCTCACTGTACTGGGCTGTGATATCATGGCCAGAGAGTGCAGCAACTCTGAGACCTACTCCATGTTTTATGAAAATATTCTCCAGCATCAGCATCGTCTTCTTTACCAAAAAGAGCAAGTATGCTCAGAGCATTAATTCTATTCTTCAAAAACAGGGGAAGGTGGTTTCTCTGGGTGGGAGGCAGTTGCTAAGTGAAAAATAAAGTCATGCTGTGAGGCTGGGAAGTTGTTAAGTGGAGTTGGGCTACACAAGCATAGGCACTGTCCATCTTTGTGCTTTGCTTCACGAGCTGCACGCAGTGGAAGAAGGTGGCAACCAAAGCGATATGGCTCTGACACAGGTTGGTGATGATGGTCTATCAATTGGTAGTACCTAGTGGTCTCATTTGGGACAGAGTCCCACTGTGCAGACACATGGTAACAGTCTTTGAGAAGAAAGGTAGGGTGGCCCTGGGGCTGCTGTTTCTGTGCTTGTTGGCAGAAGTCGTGCCAGAAGGACTTGTAAAATAAAGATAACCTGAAGGCAAAGGTAGTGGGCGGCTGTTCTGTGGTTCATGTTCACAGTGGATGATATACAGGTAACCTTCTGACTTAAACTTCTACTGACAGGTCTCTCTTCCTACACAAGGCACTTTCCCAGGGCAATTCAATCCCGTGCCTTGAGTGAGATAGGAAATAGAAGCGGGTCAGGCACGTAGGCCGTACCGCCCTGTAGGTACCAAGTATGCTACATCACGGCTGCATAATCAACTCCTCCTAAGTTTCAAGTACTCAACTTTGCAGCTTCAGCTGTATTTTTTAGGATAGCTGGCATGTGTGGGTGGAATTTTTTAAAGAAGTAAACCCAGCCAATAAATCGGAAATGCCTTCTTGTGGAATCATGTGATATCCATGTAATCTATTAGCTGACTTGGAGGCTTGACACCATCAGCACAAACTCCTCCACTAGAGGCATGTCAGCTTCTACAGAGACCTACACTATGGAGAAGACTGCTTGAGTTTCAGAGATGTTTGTGCAGCAGTGTTGGAACACCTGCATTTTGGATTTAATTCCTGAGCTCCCTTTCTCTTTTGTCCTAATCACTGATGAAAAGATTTCACTTTTTCTCTGGGTTTCTTATCAGTTTCTTGCCCCATTTTCTCATGCTCTTTCCAGTTTTTTGTCCCTATATCCTTTTCTGTACAGTGTCTTGTCAGCAGCCTCCCTTATTCCCTGATTTCACTGTCCTGTCCTTGTGTTTGGGAAGGCTGGAGTGAGAGAGAAAATGAGAAACACGTGTGAGGCTTCAGCTGGGTGGAAAGATACTGGAGGAGTCAGTAGGACCTCCCAGGAGCCTGTGGGCAGTGGAGTCTCTTCCCACCTCCACTTTGCTAACCCATCGCCACTAGATCCCTGTCTCATCTGCCACTTCCTTTGAGTACAACACAGCTCATCCCTTGTGACTAGCCACCCTGGTCAGCTGCCTACGGCCTCTGGGCTCTGCTTCAATGTCAGGAGAGATGTCCTGTTCCTTGTTCCACTTCTCACTAGCCTAAAGTGATAAACAGAGACTATTTCAAGTCCGAAGAGCAAGCTCAGTTGCTCAGTGAAGGTGTTAGAAACCCAGAAAAGTTCAGACGTGTTCAGCCAAAATGGGATGACACAGAGTTTTAAAACTAAAAAGTCTCTAAAGAACATATATGAACCATGTGGGTTGTTGTTTTTTTTTTCTCTCCAACAAAGTCTTAGGATTTGACCAACTTTGTGCTGAGCTTACAAATAAGACACTCAAAACAGAGGAGTTAGTGCCACTCTGAATAACGGTCAACAGAATTTTTCAGCAGGGCTAAAATACATATATTTTTCTCCAACATTCATTTTCAGAAATCTCTGAGTAGTGTTTATGTAAGACAAAAAAACTGACACAGAAAATTTCAGTGAGGATCTGGTGAAGTTATTAGCATTTACTACTTAGATCTGGCATGTGGCAGTGCCAGGCAACCTTGAAAGCAGGCTGTGCTGTTGCTGTGCCTACAGTCTGCAGTTGTACCTATTCCTTATCTGAATAACCTAATATGCTAAGAATGATTTTTAGCTTTCCTCCATTGTGTTTCTCTGCTTGCAAATGCTGTTCGGTGGCATGAAAATGACCAAACATTTATACCTAGTAATGACCTACTTATGTGAAATTTAAATTCTGCCATGTAAATCTGTTTAAGTTCTATCATGTACCTTCCTATTTGTGCTAACCTGTGTGCCCTTTCTGAGGGCATGTTAATTGTCAAAAATCAGCAAATGGAACACATAATTGTTTTTATCATATATTAAATGGGCTGTATGTACAAGCTTATCAGCAGACAGCATATTTGCTCTGATAAATGCATTACCTCACCGCTTACTGAACAAAGCCTGGTCACAATTCTTCTGACTTTCTCTCTGGAGGCAGGGGAAATTACGCTATGGGAGGCCAGGCTCACCAACATAGCAGAGCCATGCACAGGATCTTCTCCTAAGATCAGATTCCCTAACCTTGCTCCCCAATCTTTCTGCTCCTCTGTCCTCTGCACACATTTTCTTCTGTCAGTTCTCACACCTATTAACAAGGAGATCCTTCTTTCCTGATGACCAGAAACAGACCTTTTAAGGTTGTATATGAAACTTATGCATTTGCCCCCTTCAAATATTGGTCATGAACTGCCATCATTCTTCCTATTCTTTCCAGGGAAGAAATACTTCTAAAACCAACAGAGATGTACAAAATGGATTATTGCATACCATCAATGGATGGTCAATGAGTTAGGAAGATCTTCTTGCTCTACTTAATTAGGTATCACACAACATATTCAGAGCTCTGGATCATTTACTCCTAGGCTGTAGTGTTTGCTCATCCTTAGCTTTGCTCATTCACTTTCTCTGCTGTGATAGATTGTGGGCCTGTGCCATGGGATGGTTATGGAAATAACTGCTCTCAGAGCCCAGATCACTGACTTACTGGAAGAAAATCTTGGTCTTAAAGAGAAGATTAGAAAAGAAGTATGGGATGAATACAAATCATTAGTGTGGAGCCTATTTGTTACTTGTGTCCATCTAAAAGTAGGTACAGAATGAGAGAGGGTAATTGACTGGTCTTTTTTGTGCTGATGTATAATTTGCCAACAAGTGTAGCACTCAAAGGAATAAATGGCTGCAGTGTGCCAGGTGGATGAATGGGTGAATCATTTATCTCCTGCTGCTAGCAGCATCTTGTAAAAATGTCTGGTAGAAAAATAGTGTACCTTTTCCAAGAGAGGAGGCATATTCTCAGTGGAACAGGTACCACATTAGAGAGAGTGGTGGAAGTTCTTTTTAGTTACAGTGGAGGGAACTTTTTGGATATAATAATTCAGTTTGTAATATTCTGTATTATTTTTCTTGGAAACTTTGCATCCACTGCATAATTGTATTGCTCGCTCTAACAAGGCCTTTGTTTTCAAGTAGTCTACTGATTTCTTTGGGGTGATATATGTCATTACTAACAAAAATAAGATACTCCAGTCTAGCCTGTAAAAACTGACCTGGTTATAACCATGTGTATTATAGAGCAACTACCTGCATCAGATCCACATGGTTTTGACTGATCCACAACCCCTTTAATGTCTATGACCAGGGTAATAGTGACTTGAGGAATATTGTGCTTTCTTTTACAATCCTGAGGGTGACTCCAGTTTCCAACCAGAAAGCCTATTTTTTCACCATGGTGCTGCTGCTTCCATTAAATACATACATCCCAGGATTGCTAATAGGTTGCCTGCAAACAATAAAATTGAAATTGCACATCTTCTGGTGTCTGGATGCAAGAAGAATATTGTTCTGTCTTCCTCATACATTGATTCTAGGAAAATAATTATGAAGAAAGAGCATCTGGTTGTAGTTGAGAGACTTCTGAAATCTTCTGAATGTTGCTTTCCCATATGTGCACACTTCATCTCTTATGGGTTCTGTTTGTAATTGCAGGGAAAGTTGGATGTCTGTCGCCTTAGCATTCATTGAGCAACGAGTGTTTGAAATCATCAGTGAAGTGAGAAAAGAAGGAGTTGACAATATGATTAATCTGAAGAAAAAGTTTGGCTCCAGTAAAAATAATGGTGACTTGAGAGAACATTTGTCTAAAGTAAGGAAATACATATGTGTGGCAGTAAACAAATACAAGGGTAATACCCTGGTTAAGCTTGCTGAAGATTCTATATGGGACATTGGTTGGGTGAAGAGCACGGAGATGGTCCATTACTAAACTCTGTTAATGGCTATTCATCTGTCACGCTGTCATGAATCAATCATCTTTGACTGCGTGTTTATGCTTCAAGTGCAGAAATTTTGGGCCAAACCCCTTAGATCCTGAATAACTACATGTGTTTGAATTGAATTTGGCTCTAAACTTAGGAACTTTGCTTTCAGTCTGTTCTGAGTGAAACCAACACCATACTTTCTACAGAGGTGAACATTAGAGAGGTTGAACTTGGATCTGAAGAAGTAAATGTGAACTCACGTTCAATCATATGTCAGCTTTGTCATGTGTTGTCACTATCCCTTTTTGTGTGGGGGGAAGAGAATGTGATGTTTCAGTGACCCTGATAAATGTGTTGATGGAAGTTTTATCTTCTTGTGATGCAAGCTGGTCACACAAAAGAATGGAGACAGAATCCTTTTTTCCACTTGGGGTTACTTAGAATCAAAAATATATTCAGATTTATGTTTTGAAAAAGTGTCCCCAAAAGTTATACTCTAGGAAGTATGAACTACAACTTCCAAATCAATCCCTTTTCTAGTCCAACATATTCCTCCTCAACAAAGTTCAATTTGTACTAAAATTATGGGAGTCAGTCAGTGAATACAAATGAGAGCAAATGGATAATGGCTAACTATTTCTGTCTAAAGCCGATAGGCATGCAGATCTCTCACGCAGAGAAGCTTGCGAAGCAAGATACAGCAGTAGTGCCAACAGAGTGAGAAGGGCTTTCAACATCCCCAATGAATCTGGGGGATAGGGACACCCAGAAGTAAATAAGGAACCAGTGGAAATGGAAGAGGTCAGTGTGTGAGAAGGCTGCAGGGACACTTCTACAAGAAAGGAAGGACTTCCTTTCTTTCACACTTCCTGGAAAGGATGGCGTGCAGAGGCAGTGAACAAGGAGAGTGGAGAGCTTATGTGCAGTCAAAGGGCTGTGGTTTGAGCAGAGTCATGGGAACTTGGTGGTCATGAGTGGTTAACAGGGTGTTTAAGAAGGATGAGCAGGGAAGAAGAGGAGCGAGAATTGCACTCTGTGTAAGGAGTTCATTCCCTGGACAAAGCTTGTGTATGAATGTGGAGATGTACTACCGAAAGCCTATGAGTCGAGGTCGGAGGAAGGAGGAACATTAGTGATGATTTATAACTGTGGTGGGGAATCTGTTACAGACTGCCTGGTCAAGAGAATAAATTGGATGGGCCTGCCTCTGGAGGGCTAAGAAAAGTGCTTCTGATTTGACACCTGGGTGTTCATGGAGATTTTATCCATCTGGAAATCTACTAGAAGCATAACACAGCATTGTGAAAGCCTAGACAATTCCTAGACAACATTAGTGATAATATCCTAAAAGCAAATGCTAGAGGAGCCAAGCATGGTAAATCCCTGCTGCCACTGTTCACAAACAGGGAAAAACTGGTGCTGAGTGACATCTGAGGCTTCAGTGACTATGAAGTCATTTCAGGATCAGGAGAAAGGTTGCAAAATCATGCTGCAGAGCTAGGACTTGGGACTTCAGGAGAGAAGACTGTAACTTATCCAGGGAATTGCTAAGCAAAATCCCTGGGAAACTGCCAAGAGGGGAAAAGTGCAGAGGAAAGCTGGTTGATTTTTAAAGAAAACTTAAAGAAATTTCAAAACCAACTACTCTGGTAGTTGAAGAAGACCAGGGAGTTTAGCAGAAACTTGGCCTTGCTTGTCTTAGCAAGGAGATTCTTAAAGGACTAAAATACAAAAAGAAAGATTGCAAGTAGAGGAAACATGGGCAGGTAACAAAGGTAGAGTATCAGAGTTCAGCCCCATAATGATGAAATTAGGAAGGCCAAAGCCTGGCTGCAGATAAAACTAATATGGGACACAGAGGGTAAGAAGGTGAGTGGACACTAAATGGTAGAGCTCCTGTGCAGAGCCACCTCTTTCAGGAGGGCCAGGACCTTCAGTGATCCTCTGTAACCCTTGTTTCTAGGATTTTTGCATAATGAAACTGCTTTCCTCTGCCTTAACAACAGTTTTCAGGAGGAAGTCTGCTATTTTCAACAAAGAAGAAGGAAACCTGATGACAATACTTTTCACAAATCCACTAACTTTGTTCTTATTAGGGACACTGTAATTAGGGTGAACCAGGCTACTGAATATGGTATGGACTAGAATCCCATTTGGCATAATAGTTTTTATCAGCATGAACAGTGCTTCATTTCAGAGGGGTTTACCTGCTTGCTGTTTTGGGTGAAATTTCTTCTTTTTTCTTTTTTTTTCCCAGTTTCTGGGCAATGTTCACATTTCTTGTTTCCCTGGAGACACAGTAATAGAAATTCATTGCCAAAGGCTACACTGTTTCAAACTGCAAAGTTTGAGCATTTGAGAATTAAAATGAAATACAAATAGTTGCATGCTTTTACAATTGTATTTACTTCCAAACCACACGTTTCTTCCTGGGGAAAGTAACCTTTTCAGATCTACTCGTACTGATGTCTTCTTTAGCAGGAACAGCTGCAGCTCTTGCCAGATGGAAATATCAGGCTAAGCAAGCTGGCTTGTAAGCTAAAGGCTCTGAACTGTTGAAAGCAAACCACTCAGAAGGCACAGCTCTCTGCAAAGTTGAGAGATGCTGAGAAGGTGTTATTTCCCTACCATTTCACCTGTTATTAGTGTCTAATTTTCTGCAAAACCAATGGTCGGATTGGGCAGGCTCACTATGACTCTATAGCGAGTCTAGAGTATCTCATGGCAACTGCAGATTTAGGTAAAAATTCTCAACTTTTTTCTGCTCTCTATTGTGGGTGTAAGAGTGGTCTTCAAATGTCAAGAGCATGAAACCAATCCCTGATGCCTGCTTGAAGCAACAGTCTAGGAAGTATGAGTAGCCTATAGTATTCCTAACTCTGTTGTTGACTCAGAAGACTCATTATGACACTCTATCAAAATCAACTGTTTCACAACTGATCAAAACATATGAAGAACAAGACAGGCAGATATGAAGTGAAAAAGAATTAGGCTTGGCTTGGGAGGTGGCTGAGGTTTTTTTTTTTATTTAATTGGTATCTGCTTAAACAAAGCAGAACACAGCATGAGGTTTATAAATTTAATTACAGAAATGCAAGATGAAGCACAAAATTACTAAATTAAACTAAAGTGAAGATGGATGGAAGGAAAAGTGCCTCACTGATTTAAATGAGGCTGATTAGAATGGAACAAACAGGTTACTGATTGTTATATAGGTTAATTAGCTGCACATGTCAAGCAAAGGAAAGGCAGAATGGATCATGTTTGTTAACTTAAAAAGAGTGAAAACGAAATGGATTTTTTGTGCTTGTTAATTTTAAACCCAAATTGTGGGTGCCTACACTTTGTTCGGTTATATCAGAGATATGCTAAATCGTTAGAATATTTTCTTAAACAGATCAGTTGAAGATGGATTGAATTATTGCAAATTTGTGGATTTAGATAAGAAATAAAAGGTATATTCACAAGATTTTAAAGCAAAGTCTGAAACAGAAAAATAAATGGGAGAATTTGGCTTTTTAAAATGAGAAACTATCTCATCTTGCTCAGACAGAGCTTTCTTGTGTCTGACTTTGGAATGGTCCTGAAAATCTAAGAGCTTGTATTTCACTGCCCTCCTCTCCAAGTGCAGAGGAGTGTTGATCTTGCTTTTTCCAGTTTAAGTGGCTGGGAAAGGAGAGAGGGCTGCTAAATCTGTGTCTGACATAGTGACATGTATATATATATTTATGTTTGTGCTTAAAATAAACAAAAAGTCCTTGCCCAGAAGGAAATGAAGCTTCATCACACATTTTCTTACTTTAGAGGGTGATGGAATAAACAGGTTAGTAGACAGACAGGTCTTTCTAATGTATAAGAAAGATCAAGTCTTGCATTGCTCTGAGCTTGTTTGCACACAAGAACTTGAATTGTTGACATGTGAATATAATTAAAGATGTGCTGTTGTACCCATACAAAAGATGATCTTACATTTTCCCCTTTAGAGGACTTCTCTTGTCCATCCTGTTCCTCATTTTGCCTTAAAAAAATGTCCAGCCTTTATTAGAAAATAAGAAAAATTCAATTTCACTTTACTAAAAATCTCTGAGAGGTTTACCTTTCAAGAAACTCACTGCTATATAAAAAGAGAGAAAGTCATTGCTCTCATCATGCTTTCTGTTATGTACTTTCTATTTACAGGAAGCTCTTCAAAACAGAAAAGAGTATCTGAATGCTAAGATGATGGCAGAACAAGAGGTGACTTTGTTCCAGGTTCAGCTCTTGTCTGTCAGGGAAAAATCTCAGGCAGACAATGACAAGCTAAAGAAACAGCTACATAAACAGGTATCTGAATTTAACAGATCCTGACCCATCAGCACAACAGGTTGAATTCTCCTCTCCATCTCACTTGCTTTAATGGGGGTTTTGCCTACTGTTATTCTAGGGGAGAAATGAATTCAAAACTAACTGCACAATACAGTTACTGAAGCTGGATGTGTATTTTATGGCATTGAAACCAAGTGTCGATCTGAGTGTTTTCACCATTGCAGGTAGAGAGAAGTAGGGAAAAAACTGGAGCACCTTGGATACTCGTTTGAGTCACATAGCAAAATGACTGCTACAGGCACAGCATTTATGTATGTCATCAACAGTGCTGGATGCATGTTTTAGAAGAGGAAAAGACACTGTTAATATTTTATTCCACGGATAAAAAAACCCCTAAATTACACATCTTGAGGCTATTAGTCTTCCACCCAATCATTAAATTTCAAGGAAACGATCAGGGATGTCGTCATTAAATCCAGAACAAATTTCCATCTGAACACCTTCATGGGTGTATCACTGCCACAGCAAGCTCCCTTTCACTTCTACAGATGGCTATACATGCCAAAATGACCCATTCCTCATAGTCAAACTGAAAAACACACCCTCCACTTGCAATATACTTGATGCCAAGTAACATGATTGTATGGAAAATACAAGCCAGTCTCATTTCATTCTGCTGATGAGATTGCAAGTTAGATAGATAAACATAATGCTAGAGATGTAATATATACATGGAAGGGCCTTGTGATGCTTGTGTTAGGAACACATAACTTTTGTATTTTAAGTTTTAGTATTACACAATATCAATAAAAATGCTAAATGGACTGAGAGTTAGATTTTTGGACATATAAAAATGTGTTATTATCATTAAATGAACATGGTTTCTGATGGATTTTGACAGGGGCTGGTAGCAGAACTATCAGTATTCAACATTTTTGTCAATGGCTTGGAAATAAATATAAAATTATAGATCATAAAATTTACCAATGACATATTTGGGGAGGAATGTTAGTGAATTGGATAATGCATATTTAGTGAATAACAATGTGGGCAGAGCAGGAGTACAGAATCATACAGATAGCTCGGTAACTTGGCTATCCCTCCCAGTAATGCCTGAGTAGATGAACAACGAGAAGAAAGCAGGACTCCTGCAGAACAAGGTGAACGCATCCCTGGACAGGAGAGGTGGTGTAACAGACAGATGACTGGTCATGTAGTGTGGCACTGGAAAAGATGAATGCTGCAATCTTTTAGTTTATAAAAAGGGGAATAGTGCAGGTAGATACATTAAAAATGGGTTTGTAGCTCAACATACTGAAATACTGCCAGTGGTTCCAGGGTGTACTATTTTTAAAAGATTAAGAAAAAAATGAGAGAGTGCAGAGAAGAGTTATGAAAATTATTTGAGGGCTACAGGAAATGCTTTCTAGCAGAGCGCTCTTAAAAGGCTCAATCTATTTAGCCTGTCTGAAAGAAAAGTGACTTGATTACAGACATTTTCTTTGGGAGGGAATAGCAGACATTACAGGGTTCTTAGGGAAAGGTACAACAAGAGGTGGGGTGGAGAAGTTGAGGCCAGACAAACTGAAAATGGGAAATTGGAAACAATGTTTTCAAAATGTGATTAACCACGGAAATGATAATATGTTTGAGTATCTTCAAGCCAAGACCAGATGTCTTCCTGGGAAACACAGTTTTGCCAAACCAACTTGCTCATTCCAGTACACGGGTAACTGAGGAAAATATGATATTAAAAAGTCACATCTGATGTGCTCCATTCTGAGCTTATCGATCTATGAAATTCAGGGTAACTGAGGTAAATGTGATATTAAAAAGTCACATCTGATGGCTCAATTTCTCCATTCTGAGCTTATCGATCTATGAAATTCCAACCTTAGTAAGGCTTAGAGAGCTCCCTAATGGAAAATGTTTGGGCTGTGACTGCTTTTAGCTATTTGTCTTCAGATTTTTCACAAGTGTGGAGTTGTCTTTAGCTGATTAATTGGTTTTCTTCACTGACAAGCTGTCAGTTTACTTCAAAAGGACCCACTGCATCTACCATCTTTCTAGCAGCTGTTTTTGTTGTTGTTGGTTGTTGTTTTTCTTTGGTTTCCAACATCAGCTTCTGGTTCTTTCTCTTCTTCCTAATTCTTTCCTTGGTATAGATGGTGTTTACAAGTAGCAGACTCCATTTCACAACCCTTGGCTGTACAGGAGGGTTTGACCTGATACGGGTGGCTTGTAATACCATTGCCTTCAATTTTGGTACAGATTCTAAAATGTAGACACACTTACTGGCTGTCTCTGCAAACCCTGCATAAACAGCAATGTTTGAAAAAGCTGTGCCCATTTTCCCCCTCTCCTTCCTTGTTTATATGTTGCTTTAAAAACAAGTTCCACATGCAGACCAGAAGCTGGTTGCAGAAAGCAAATTACAGCAGACTGAGGAAATTGGAAGCAACTGCCTTGTTATTTGCAATTGAATGAGTTCTACACATGAATGTTGTTTTGAGGCTTCTCTCTCTAATAAGACACGATGTAAATACAGCATTCTGCTCCCACTCTCCCTTACCCTTCCCCTGCACTCCCCATTCCTGCAACCCAGATTTTCTTTTGGGTTTAGAGCTGACTGTGGTCCTTTTATAAGATCATAGGATAACTCAGATTTGTTTACCAGCATTTCATTATCTTCAGTATGAAGGCATGTGGGATTGGGATTGGGTCTCTCCTCATTCAGCTCAGCTGGGCATGACATCTGAGGACTAGTCACCAGGGTTTAAAAGGAAATCTACAGAGGTGTGTGTGTGGGAATTGGGGGAAAGTAATCTGAGTCTGAAACTTTCATGTTGTAGAAACAAATGCTGTTGGAAGTAGTACAGAGGAAGACACAAGAAGTGATAAATACTCAATGTGATGAAAGCTGGAAATGCAAAGATGCTTGAAGATGTGTAAGAAAAAGAGTGGACACTGAAATGCTTTACCAAGGAACTTGAAAAATCTTCTAAACTATGCCATCTTCATCAAAAAGAGGTCAAAAAAGAAATGCATCAGGTAAAGTCATAATGCAGACTTGAAAAATAGAAACAGTCGTATTTCTAGAGAGATGTCTCAAGTTTTAACACTATCTGACCACATCTGAGTGTATCCCTTTAAGTGTCAGAACTTCACTGTAGCCCTCCAAGTGCTCTGGATGAGGGTCTTGCAGCAGGAGCCTTGGCACTGTGCTGGGCCTTGTCTGCTGGGGGCTTAGGGTCATGTTCCATGTTCCAGTGGCATCTTGTGTTTCTGATGTGTCTTGGGACCTTCCTGTTGAGCCTGGTTCAGTATCTTTGCTCTAGAAATTGAGTATTATTCTCCTTATTTGAGAGAGAAATTGCCTGAGAGTTTGTGTGAAGTGATGGTTCCCTGGGAATGGGTGTGCAGTGCTTGACAGAATATGTTTATGCGCTGGGTACCCCCCAGCAGCTAGAGCAGCAAGTGGCTGGGCTCTGTGGCTCCGGAGGCATCGGCCAGCCATGCATCCCCTGTTGGGATGACCCCCAGCAGTGTGCCCCAGGCCTCTGCTGTCACCACTGTCCTTGTCACTCGAATAAATGTTTGGAGCCTTACTTGGGCTCTGCCTTCCTGCTGGGGCCACGTTCATGGGTCTGCAGTGCTTGTTGCTTTCCTGGCTCTCCATGTGACATTTCCCAGGCAGGGCTTTGCTACCTTGACACCAGTGCTGCAGAGCTGACAAACTGCTGTCCTTTTGCTTTATCTGCTCCGCATTTGACATAAGCCCTCTGCCCTTATGTGTTTCACATACATTGCACTGTTTCCCAAAGTCTGGACTACCACATGAACATATTGAGAAGGGAACTGCTTTAATCCAGTCTGGCCACAGAAATGGTGTTAGATTTCACTAAACTGATGCCATTGTACTGAACTGATGTATTGTGTTTAAATCTGTTACTGCATCTCTAATCATTGAATTAGTGTAACTGAGTAACCACATCTACTTTTAAGATTATCTTCCTGTAAAAGAGATTTAACTGCTTCAATCTAAAACCTAATTTGACCAAGTAAATACAATATCTGTGTTTAGCTCAGCTGGTAGCGTGGGCTCTTGGTTGTGAAATGTGCAGTGCTTCTTTTGTGGTGTAGCATGCAAAACAGAATACTGTTTGGAAACCACTTGATTAGAATTTAACTAGATGAATCCATCTATTAACTGATAGCTTTGCTGCCACTGAAGTCTCCTTGCCCTTGCTTTCTTGGCCTAGAGAGAAAAAAGCTTTGTAAATGTATCAGAATGCCTCTCCTGTAAACCAAGCAAAGTATATTGTGTCTTCAATCTTGTAAAGCATCAAGGTGAAAACACGGGCTGTTTGTTTGCCAGAGTCAGGATGACGAATGCCATTCTGCTGGGAATAATTTCTCAGGCTGCTGGCGTATTTTCTAACCAAAATCATATGAGAGACTTTTACACAGCCAAAGCAGTTGGTTCAGACACATAAGACCACAGATTTCACTGGTATCTGTCTTTGATGGGGCTCCAAAGTCCTTTGCTGCGTTTACAAAATAACCCTTCAAGAGATGAGAGATGTCAACATCTGGATCAGCCTTTTAGGAAAGCAGAAAGGGAAATGGCAACTGCAGCCTGGAAGCTTTTATTGCCACACAACAGTCCCAGCTGCAGCTACCACATATGTGGTCATTAACATTAACAAACTCTATATTTAACCTTAGTTAGCAAATTACAGAGTCTGTCAGAGAGATGAGGGAAGAGCTGCTGGTTTTTTCACATACTTCTGCTCTGAAAATGGAGGTAGGATCTTGTCTAATTAGGGTTACATGCAGAGGACAGTGAGAAAAGGCTTTTGTATTGTTTTTATCTTCCCCCAGCAATGCCTGAAATGCAAATTCCTATTAAACAATAAAGAGAATGTAAATTTGAGCTATTTGTGCTGTATTTTGCATTCAAAAGGATTATGGATATGTTTAGCAAAGCTGTAATTATGGATTATTTCAACCAGCAAAAAGTGATGGCCTCTCATTCACAAGAGCACACAGGGCAACAATATCTTTTCCTTTAAATCCAGGCCCCTGCTTTGAGGCAGAGTTGTCAGATGATGAATTTTTCTTGCTGCCATTAATCCTTCTACCACCTTTCAGATAAGAAGCCAGTTAACCCAAGAGTGCAGTTTAAAACGGGAGGCCTTCCAGCAGGCTGATGAACTGCAGCGTCAAGTTTATGACCTGGAAGCTGCAGTTTCCCAGGGGAATGCAACTGCAGGTAAAGAATAGGTTGTGTGTGGTAACTCACTTTCTTGGGTTTTATGAGTGACGTGTCCATGTCTCTAAATCCCTCAACCTTGGAAGCAATAGGCAACTTAAGCCAAATATGAAAGAGGAGAAGACTTCCTCTATAATGAAAGCATTTAGGGAGAGGAGGAAAACTTAAAACAGTCTTCGGGAAAAGTCAGACAGCTCAGAAGCTCTTCTTACACTGCAGCTGCTCAAGCAGCACAAGGAACACTGACTCCCAAGTTAATAACTTTAATCCTTGTGTTGTCTTTTGCTTTGTAGGGGTATCATGGGAAATACGAGGGGAGCTGCGTGTAGGGGAGGAGGTAATTAGGAAACAAAGGATCCCAAGTGGCAGGAAATCAGACTTCATTAGTGGCTCTGGTGTTGGAACAGCTTGCTTACAAATCATGTGGGGCAGACAAACAAGGCTGTACCCTTGTAATTTGCTTAGATACATGCTTATGATTGCAGGTATCTTTAGAGGATCTCAAAACAGCAGTGAGAGCTTTCTAGACCTTAATTGAATTAACCTGGAACTTAAACCTTTAACAAAAATTTTTCTTCTCAGCTGTTTCTTAGGTAACTTGTTAACATAATGCTTCCATAATTCATACAGCTTAAAAAGCTTGATCAGGGATTTCTGCTCCTCCCTGCCTAAAGTTGCTGCTTTTCTCTGTGGTATCAAAATCCTACTCAGTCTCGCAAACTCATGCAGAAAAATTGATGGGTGATGTCTAAATTCCTAGTAAATTAAGTAAATGGGAAAAAACTCCAATGATCTTTCAAGGTGCATTTCTACACCATCAGGAATAGAAAGTACTACAAATTTAATTATGGTTTCCTTCTGCATGAAAATGTTAGTCATTCCTGCCAAAGGTAACTGAGAAATGCTCATTAGCACACTGCTGAAGACAAGACATGAACCAAATATGGGAAAATAAGAACAGGGAGTATCTTTAATTAATGCACAAATATAATTGGTTTCTCTGGCTTTAAGCCAACCAAGTTCAGGTGAAAAGTTGGTGCAAAACTTGTAAGTCACACTGATGCTACTGAGCACACGGAAAGCACCTGTGACAGAAAGATTTTTATTTTTTTTTTTTCCTGCAGCAAGTTGTTATTATTGTTGAACATGATGCAAAGCTGGAAAAAATTGGCTGAGGAGCTTCGATTTCTCTATGCTCAACACAGGAGCTCCATCAAGCTATAATAGACACCTAGGCTGAAATGTGTTAAAACTCTGCAGTGTATTGTAGCTACCTTTTTACTTGTGATTTTTTTTTTATTCCTGTCTGTAATACTAGATGGATGTTGTGATGTTTGCTGGTGTGGTTTTTTTTCCTTTCAAAAAGGTAGAAGGACGACTGCAGAGCTGTCCCATAGTACAAGCAGTACAAGAAGTTGTTCTCCAGGTAATAAGTCAATCTGAAATATGATGCATTAATACTAGTACTTCTCATAAGGCAATCCAGACTGGCATCATGTAAAGATTTATCTTTTCAATTACTCTGAGTTGCACTCCATCACTAACCTGACTTCAGGCCTATAGCATTTGACCAGACCTATCTGTATAGGGGTGGCAACTGTTGGTTGCAATAGCCCTGTTGTAAATGTGAAGGCAAAGGTGTTTTTGAAAGAGGCCATCTCAACTCCAGGAATTACCCACGTAGACTAAGACTTCAGCCAGTTCATAAGAATGACCTGTAGATTAGCACTCTGAGCCAGTTTTTTCTCAATTCCCTCTTCACATCTTCCTCTTCTTCCCTCCCAAAGGCACTGAGTCATAGCCTGTCTCAGCGTAAAACAGTTGCTGCACTTTCTTCTGCATTCATGTGATGCTTGTGTAGTCTGTCCTCTTAAGCCCCTGCTTTAGGATGCATGGATGCTGAATGCAGTCTGACCAGGCTGGGTAGCTGTGCACTCTGGGCAGCTGCCAGCTGCTCTCCTGCTTCAGCAGAAGGCCGGAGTCCCTTGGACATGCAACCTGAAATAATGCCAGTGTGGTCTGAAACGTCTTGGATCATATCTGAGCAGGAGGAGGAACACTGTCTCAATTAACAAGTGCAAGATGACAGCTGCACAGCAAAAAAACTCCCACCTTTTTACTTAAAGTTAGTGGGAAAGGTTAACATAGGGTTAAGAAGTGGTATAGCAACACCACATTGTACATAGATACAAATCAATCATGGCTGATAGCAAAGCACAGCATTTGATTCAGTGGGGAATTTTTTAGTGGCCCAAAGGTTGGCATTAAGTGGATGCATCTCTGCTTTTCAGAAATCTACAAAGATGAAGACTGGAATTCACTAGGGAATTTAGTGTCACTGGGAACAGATCATTAACACCCACCCACACCTTTCAATCTTGGCCTTCAACAGAACTAGAAAAGACAGAGCTGTGGGGAAAACAGTCACATATAATGAAGTAGACTTGAGGTAGCAAGAATTTTCTGCTTCACTGAGATGTCTCCTGCTGAGGAATGAATGCTGATGCACTCATTACTATGAATGAAAAGAGTGTGGGGTAAGCTGCAAAAATTGCAGATAGTTGCAAATAGTTTTTGCAAATAGCTGCAACTATCTGCAAATAGTCTTTGTTCTACTTTGTGTCAAGATCATCCATGAACCACTTTTTCCAGACTCAGCAATCTATTATTCTATTAGTACTATGCTGAGTGTTCACAACTGTTTTGGGTTGGGGTTTTTTGTCGTTGGTTGTTGTGTTTGTTTTTTTTCTTTACACAGTAACATTCTGCTTAGAGGTCAGAAATAACAGATTTTGCATTTACTTTGAGTTCTGCTTTAAATCTGTGTTGTTAACACTCCAGGTTCTGCAGCTCAGGTCCAAAGTAACAAACTTTCAGCATATACTCAGCACAGCGATGACCATCAGCATCCTCTGAATTTTCACCCAAGAAGCAACAACGGAACAGGAGGGAGCACTCAGAGACCAAAGACAGTAAACTGTGATTTGTATGTATACTCAGGCAGGTTTCATCTGGACAGTAAGTCAAATCCCTTTGAAGATTTATCTTTAAGAGGAAGGTGACCAGTATGCATGGCTAGCAAACAGGAGAAATGTATGTTCCAAAAATTGACTGAGGAAAGTGGCCAGGAGGGAGGTATTTAGTTAGCAATGGTACAGGAAAGTTGGGGGTTTTGTTGGGGTTTTTTTTATTTGGTTTTGGTTTTTTTTAAGTAAGTACCATGCCATGGTTGGTAACTCTCTTTATATTTCACTTATGCTTTCAGGTGCCTAGCAGATGGAAGAAGAGAATGGCAGATAGACTACACCTAAATGAAAAGTCTCTTCCTAGTGTCTTCATGCAGCTACAGAAACAAAGGCTGGTCCACAAGTAAACCTAAGTATTTTTAATTAGTCCAGGGCGTTTTAGAAAATGACACTAAAGTGGCAACCTTGAAGTAAGAGAAGAATAATGTGTATACAAGTCAGTGAGTAGTAATACTCCAGGGCTGTGTTAAAGGAATTTAACTGAGTCGCTGGGTAACCCTAGGTTTGCTTAATTGATAACTCAGAGTTGGGCAATCACCTCAGTGAGTGGCAAAGGCATTGCAAAAACCAAGCTCTATATCGATGCTAAATTTAACATTATACAGTAGATATTAATTTCAAAGTTCTCAGTGTTTTCCCATGAACCCTCAGTTCCAAATTATTTCAAAGTTCTCGGTGTTTTCCCATGAACTCTCAGTTCCAAATTTCTCATTAATTAAAATTCCTATATAAGTCCACAGCGGTCTTCAAACCCAGAAAATTTCTATATAAGTCCACAGCGGTCTTCAAACCCAGCTGATTCTTCTCATCTCAGTGCCTCTTCAGAAGCTGCAGCCGGCTAATCCCACTCTGGTCACTGTATTCACTTATCTTCTTGAATAATCTTCCTGTCCGCTCACCTTTGCACTTCTAAGAAAAACTTACATAATGACATTTAACTTATGTCTATTTTAAAATATGTAATCTTTCAGAATTCGCTTATTCCAAGTTAATCACCCTCTATAATTGCTACGTCTCTCAATTCTATTATTCTTGTTGATTCAGATGGATTGGGTTTAAACCAACCATGGAGGAGGCTATACAAAGGACAAAGTGAGAAGCAGCATGGTTGCATGGTTTATAAGAATTATTTTACAGTATTTCATAGAACCCATTTGTAATTTTTCATCTTAACCATAATACTTCTATTAATCAATATCATTTTACCTATAAGCATTTTCTTAGTCTTTCCCTTTTACAATTCCCTCATTTTGCTTTTCCTTGCACTCCTGTGATCTTATTTACTTATAACTCCATGTGCTGTGCATATGTACCTTGACATAGGATCACAGAACAGTTTGGGTTGGAAGGGACCTTAAAGATCATCTAGTTCAACCCCCCTGCCATGAGCAGGGACACCTTCCACTAGACCAGGTTGCTCAAAGCCTCATCCAGCCTGGCCTTGAACATACTGGGATGCTGTGTTCAATACCAGCTCCAGCCAGTTAATTCACTGTAGGTACCAGGTGATGCAGACACTCCTGAGCAAGAGCAGCACTGCATGTCCTCCCTTCTCAGACAATGCAGTCCAGAAAGACAAGGGTATCACTCAACACTGAAAGTCTTCCTTTTATTGTGGTAACATTGGAAGATGGTGGTGCAACACATAGCTAAATGCTTGGAGCAAAAGGATTTGGTCTGGGGGTTGTTTTGGGTTGGTTATGGGGGTTTTTTTAACTGCTTTCCTATGGCAAGCCCTCACCACCACATCCTGCCCAATAAATGCAGTGCTCTCACCCCCAAAGGCTGCTGCCTCTGCACTGTTCTAAAGATGACTCATCAGAAGTGTCAGTGTCTCCACCTTCTCTACCATCTTCTCTCCCCTCCCCCTAGAAAGGGGAGAAGGGCAGCTCATTGCACAGTGCTACACTAACTAGAAGAAAACAGAAAAAAATGCATAAATGTATCTGCATTTTTCTTGCATGGAAAAAAGCTTGCTTTCATAGCCTAGCCCATAAAGGACTCAAAAGTTGTCTTTTGTGTCAAATTCTATTGATGAGTTAGCTTTTGATGAGTCAGAACACTAACTTAGGTGCCCTTTAGCATCATCCACAGCTCTGGATGCTTGTGAACATGAATAATCAAATACCTCAGTACTCTTTTTATAAAGAACTAAGACCTAGAATTAAATTCAGGCATTGTATTTGGTTAAACACTGAGGAAAGGAGCTCAACTTCTGTTAGAAAGGCTGCAGTATTTAGAGACAGAATTCCTAGAATAAGGTGGACATCCTTCACTATTACTGAAACAAGCTTTATTTCATTAAAGCTTGCTGCTACAGCAAAACAAGTCACAATATACTCAGAATGCTGCAGAATCAGTTATCAAATAACCTGAGTTCTTTTTAAGATATGCCTTAAATGAATGACAAGGTGACTGATAACTATCCAAGTTCAGCTGTCACCAGAGAAGCCATCAAATATGATTCTAGCACATTCCAGGAACCAGATGCCAATTTGGAAGTAGAACAATATCAGTATGAAGCACTGCAGCAGTAAAAGGGAAAGGGCTGTCTCAGGCTAATTACAGCTTCTTGATAAAATACTTCAAGTACACTGTATTAATACAGCAAGATTCAAAAGACGATTTTTGAGTGAATACTGTAGCTACAGAAGGCTACCTTCAAAGAACAGCAGTAAGACAAGACTGGTGCTATAGGGACAAGCAGTTGTGCAGAGGCTTTCAGTGCTGCATTAACAAAAACTTAATTCAGTTCTTGAGTGCACGCAGTAAAGGGCTGATTTTCTGGAAGGCACAGCAGTTTTAAACACATCAGGAAGCTCTAGGTTCCTCCATTTCCATACAGCCTTTCCAGAAACACTACTGAAGGTTTCGCAGTTTCCCACATAGAGACAGAGCTGTGCCAATGCTACTGAGTGACACATTCACACTTCACTTCCCAAAGGCATCAAGGTCATCGTGTGACACTGCTGAGGGTACTTCACTCAGAGCTGGTTATCATTTTAGTCAGTCTGCAACTACAGGATTGCACACCCTCTGTTCTCTTGTTCAAGCACACCAACAGTTATTCCCTAGCAAAGAGCCTCCTGTTTCTCATGGAATGGGGAAAGGAGGCAGCTCAGAGCAACACCTTTTTCATGAAGGTCAAAGATCTTAATACGAAAAGATGCTACAACGTTGTAGCATCTTTTCGTTGTAGGGTTGTTAACACCCTCCCTGGAGCCACAGCCTGCAGTCCCTCTGCCACCCTTACAGGTTAACATCCAGTACCATCAGCTTTGCTACTGGAAAGAGGAGCATTAAGCCCTACAGGTTGTTGCAAGTGGAACACTAATAAATGATTTGCGGTTCTTTGGCTGTAAGGGGAGAACAGGGTTAAACTAACACGGAAAACATGACCTAAACGAGAAATCTTTTGGAGATGTTTCTAAATCTGAATCAGTATTGATGCATGTACCAAATGCCAAGTTAATACTGCATTCAGTCAGGAGAGCTAATTTAGCTCTTCAAACCTTTTATTCTCCCTCTTTAAGTGTTTCTCAATTCCTGTGGAAAACAGCTCTTGCCTCCAGAAAGCCAACAGACAGTCCCCTCAGATTGCTCACATTAAAGAAAGTTTACAAGTAAAATTTCATTCAACAGATTTTATTTATCAATTTGGTTTTGTGATTACAACTGTTTCAGTTTTCTTCCACTGAAGACAAAATACAAACTCATACAGCAACACTTGCAGAGAACATTCGTAAGAGAACAGCTTGGTATTTGCACAAGTTGGCTTCAAGAAAAAGCCAGGTAACTTCCACGGTCACTACAGTTCAGTGCCTAAAACTGACTGAGGGGCAAATACAACTACAGATCTATGAGCCACCTTCCACTTCAAAACACAAGGCCAAGAAAAACTGCAAGTAGTTACTTCAGGTTTTTTTGCTAGTACACAGCACAGATCAGCTGCTACTGCCACTGCACAAGAGTAATCACTTTCGATAGTGAGGCAGCCAAGCACGTGGTGAAGATGTATAACCCAGCCTCCCCTCCCCCCAGACAGCTGAACGGGAAACCATCGGAGCCACAACTCTGAACTGTGGATGGAACCTCGCTGGCGAGGACAAGCAGCAAGCGGTGGGAGTGCCGGCCTTCCGGAACACAACTACATTGATATCCTACAGGCTTGAGTTTTTCAGGTTGGCATCTGTATGTGTCAGAGATCCTGGGTTTCCTAAACTCTTGGAAAGTAGCAGTTGCTGGCACCAAGAAAAATTTAGTAACTAAGGCAAGGTATCCCTCCTACCCTTTTAAACAAAATTTGAGGCAAAAGATTAAGCATCTTTAAGGCACTTTAAAAATTATTTTTAGTTTGCTTTACCAGCATACTTTATCAGCAACCTAAATCAGGATCAGCATAGCTCATGAATAAGCATTTTAGCAACATTTTAAAGAGCAACTATTTTCTGTGGCAATGTCTTCCAGGCTATGAAGTGTTCTGTAGCACTTTTCTGCAAGTTTCCAAAAAGATAGCCCTTTGAGGCCAAAAAAATTATATATTAGGCATACAGTTTGCTTTGCTGAGCTGAAGGAAAAATGTCACACTTTTCAGAAGAGTATTTTGCTCACTTCAAAGCACAGAATACAAGCTCATGGATCCTTTTAAACAAATAAAAGTAATCAAATAGTTCTGAGATAGGGAAAGGACAGATTAAGTGATTTCACAGTAAGGCCAAGGATATACCATCTAACCCACACATACACTGTTGCTGGAAACTGGCTGCTCACTCTGCTGTTTTAATAAACCTGAGCTGATTCTCTTAGCTTTGTTTAGAAAACCAAAAGCTAATTAACTCAAAGATACAGTACTGGTGACTAAGTTCTGTATTTCGTAGCAATTTCAGTTTTCTATGCAGCACAATAGAAACAATGCCATTCAAACTAGAAGAACACAAGAAAGCAACACTGTGCACTTTAAGTTTCCAACTGAAGTGCACTTAATTTGCTTCATATTCAAGTTCCACTGCCATGACTATTATCTGCATTAATGCTATCACTTTGTACTAGATGCCAAATTCCAGTCAAGTCAGAGCTAGTAAGACAGTACTACAGATTACCTTGAAATTGATAATCAAGGGATATCATCAAAAGCTACGTATTATGTGCTACATCCACCACGTGATTTTATCTTTACTTCCATTTTTCCTGTGGGTTTATTTTCATGGGTGCTCAAGTCAGTCTACACTGGAGATGACGTACCTTTGATACTCAGATCACATCGCTGATCTGGCCAAGAAAAAAAAACAACAAAAAAACCCCACAAAAAACCAAACCCAAACTATTTGGCCAAATGGATTTCCTTAATCAATTCACTGCAGGGTGACACAAACCTGATGCCAGGAAGGGGGAGGGGAAAGAAAGAAGGTGTGGCCCTGGCAGCCCCAGGACTACAGCATTCCCAACTGGGACCAAATCAGCAGATCCTCTGAACTACCCTTCAGCAAGCAGACATACAGGAGGGTACGAAAGAAAAAAAAAAAAAAAAAAAAAACCAACCCCAAAAACCAAACCTGAAATTAATTGCGACAAGTGTAAGAACCACTTGAATAAGAAAAACCTCAGGATTTCCCAAACACCAGTATTTCAAGTAAAAATGTAAGTTGTTGACCTTTTATACAGGGAGTGAACTGAATTTTATCACTAGTTTTATGGTAGAACAAAAGGTAAACTACTTAAAGCTTCTGTTTCTAGCCGAACATTACTGTACCATGCTCCCTCACCCTCAAACAAGGTCAATAAGGGACAGTTATTTACTATAAAAAGTTTTTAAACTGGAATGCTGAAGTCACATGTATTGCATTCTCCTATATAAAGCTAGTACTTAATAGTTTTATTCATCTTTGAGATAGGTGGGACACTTTTGCAGCCTACTGCTTTTTAGTCTTTTAAGGCACTAATCTTCATTTCCCCTTTAGAAGGATTACCCCTGCATCCCCTCTCCACCCTCAGCAATAATCAGAAAGGGCATAGGATTTCTGTTTGGAATGCAGTATTTTTATCAAGCAACCTTTATTCTTGTGTAAAAAAAAAAAAAAATATGGGTTATATTATTCTGTTAAGACATTATCTACTTCTACAACTTTGTTGATCTTTCTGGCAGCAGGCTGTAAGAGCAAGCTACTATAAATGGTATTTCATTCCCTGAAGTCAGCCACCATAATTCACATCTTGATAAAACTGAAGGGATACTGTATCAAATGTTGATTAAAACAGCCTTCACAATAAGTCATCATGAGATTGTCTACTCAAGACAGTGTTGCCACTGAATAAGAATCTCTGAACGTCTACATTTGGCATATCAAAAAAAAAAAAAAAAAGTCCCACAGCAGCAGCCACTAAAGGAAAATAAGACAGCCATTAGAACCCATGCAGCATATTGCAAGTCATCCTGTTGAAGAGATTCAGATCACCTCTTGCCAAGTATAATGTTGCAAAAATATTATTTTAAAGTCTTCTTTTAGAGATTTAAAGGATATTATGAACTGCTGTCTTCCACGAGCAACAGAAAATATTTCGGTTCAGTGAACTACAGGTGTTGGGCTACTAGTCCATTATAAAGTGGCAGGTCCTAAAGTGTGTGATAGTTTCGGTCTTTTGACTTGCAGAATTTGTACAGAAAGAAAACAACAGCCTGCAGACCCAGAACAAGGACAATTCCACCAATGAAACTCGCAGCATCAAACGTAGATTTGCGTGGAGAAGGTGCAGGAGTCACAGTAGCATTTGTACCTGTTAAACACATTAGTTTGTGAGTGCACAACGGTCACAATAGTTTTACGGATTTTAGTATCAGCTTACTTGTATTAAAATTACTCAAAACATCCAAACACCGGTAAGAAAACAAAAAATAATAAAAGTAAAGACATGTCAGCAGCTGCATTTAGATTACTGATACTGAAATCCTGATTAAATACTGTTTGTACAAGGCTAGAGCTATTTATAGCCAAACTGCTCTGGACCTCAATCCTGAGCAAGTCGCAGCTGGACTTTATTTGTACTTCGAAAAGCCAAAGCTTTCCTCCTTTACAGAGAAATATATTATTGATATGCTCACATTCAAAACACATTTTCCAATCTCTGCTGCTTGCTCCAGTTTTTTTGCTTAAATTCAAACTAAGTTCTCTTCCATCTACCATGCTTTACCCCAAGTATTATCCTTAAAGAAATCAGCTGAAGCCACAATACATACAAATCTGGAAATAACAGCCACCTGCTGATGGATAGTTTTGAAGAGCTTTTCTTCATGAGAGCTTTTTAGGAAATAGGATATTCAAGACTGATGCTGAAATAAAACACTTCAGCTTATTCCCATCACTGTAGCCCAATCTTTTTTTTTATTATTTTTAAAATAGGTATCTCATTATCATGCTGCAAGTGAAAAACAAAATACCACCTCCCAAAGATAAGTAACTTCACAAGTGACTTCCAGCCACATTATTAAAAGCAGTCAGCTAATTTCATTTGACCCACATGTTTCTGACTTTTATTATCTCACCAACTAGTTCTGTTTCTCAGGGTATTACCTTGCTACATACATACGTACATCACCTTAACAAAGTCAGACATACTATAAAGTTAGAAGTGACAACAGCAGACATACCAATATTACTTTAATGTTGTCACTTGGTAAGTCTTTCAAGATAACACTTTTAAAGCAACACTGGTTTTAAGTATTTTATGCTTTAACTGTGCTAGTAGTAGCAGTTACCTGGAACACTGGTTGTTGTGGTAGCTGAAGTAATGGCAGTTGTAGGTAGAGGAGCATTTGTAGTTACATTGGTGATGTTAGCTGTTTGAGAGAAGACAGTAAGTACATACCATAAGCTTCAAGAGCAAAGTTTCAAGCACTGAAGTTATATAAATGATTTCTCTTGTTCTGCTTAAACAAGGATAAGCTTTGACCTCAGACTGTACCCTATACAATTTTGATGTTCAGCTGTGTGGCATTAAGCCAAGTTTCTGCAATAAGGAATTTTTTAACTTGCATACCATTGTTATCTAAATATTTCAAGGTTCTCTACAGATCAGACAATACAATTTTGATGTTCAGCTGTGTGGCATTAAGCCAAGTTTCTGCAATAAGGAATTTTTTAACTTGCATACCACTTATTTAAATATTTCAAGGTTCTCTACAGATCAGACAATGATTCTTCATTCAAAGCCACTTTTCTTTCAAGCACTAATATAAATTTTGGTATTTGAACAAGAATCGACACAGCTGCTTCAAGACAACTGAGAATCTGCATCAAGGCAAAGGACTTTCATTAAACAGCCCTTAGAATCATTTATTGTACTAAAAAGTACTTAATGTAATATCTCTAGACAGGAGTTACACGCTTACAGGACAGCAAAACTTCCTCTTTCTTCCCCTGTCCACAAAGCACTAACTGTGAATGACACCACTGGAATAAGCACTCATCTGTATCTAGACCATCTTCCAAAAGCTCTTCCATTACCGAGCCCGAACACTGGGTGTCTGATCACCCCGCTCCTCCCCCACCCCACCAGATTAGTATTACTAAAAATTAATCAGTATTACACAATGTGCCCGGGACAAGTGCCAACATTTGTAGGTTTATTCAAAGCTACATGTCACCCTACTGTATATTAGGCTGTTCTAAGCATTATCAAGTACCAGCTTGTTACCTCTCAGCAGCAGATGCTTTTAAGGACAAGATTTCAATTTTTATATATATATATA